>NW_025971871.1:0-337 GCF_021869965.1 Rhincodon typus
AGTCGGTGTGTGTGTGTGTGTGAGAGAGAGAGAGGGACAGTCGGGGTGTGTGTGTGAGAGAGAGGGAGGGACAGTCGGGGTGTGTGTGTGTGAGAGAGAGGGCCAGTCGGGGTGTGTGTGTGTGTGTGAGAGAGAGGGACAGTCGGGGTGTGTGTGTGAGAGAGAGGGACAGTCGGGGTGTGTGTGTGAGAGAGAGAGGGACAGTCGGTTGTGTGTGTATGTGAGAGAGAGAGAGGGACAGTCGGGTTGCGTGTGTGTGTGTGTGAGAGAGAGAGGGACAGTCGGGTTGCGTGTGTGTGTGTGAGGGAGAGAGAGTGACAGTCGGGGTGTGTGTGTG
>NW_025971871.1:437-898 GCF_021869965.1 Rhincodon typus
CTGTCTTGTGTGTGAGTGAGGGAGGGACAGTTTGTGTGTTTGTGTGTGAGTCAGAGAGGGACAGTTGGTGTGTGTGTGAGTGAGAGAGGGACTGTCGTTGTGTGTGTGTGAGTGAGAGAGGGACAGTCGGTGTGTGTGTGTGCGTGAGAGAGAGAGAGGGACAGTCTGTGTGTGTGAGTGAGAGGGAGAGGGACAGTCGGTGTGTGTGAGTGAGTGAGAAAGGGACAGTTGGTGTCTGAGTGAGTGAGAAAGGGACATTCGGTGTGTGTGTGAGTGAGAGAGGGAAGGTTGGTGTGTGTGTGAGAGGGACAATTGGTGTGTGAGAGAGAGAGGGACTGTCGGTGTGTTTGTGTGTGAGTGAGAGATGTACAGTTGTGTGTGTGTGTGAGAGAGAGAGGGACAGTCGGTGTGTGTGTGTGTGTGTGAGAGAGAGAGGGACAGTCTGTGTGTGTGAGAGAGAG
>NW_025971871.1:1398-1774 GCF_021869965.1 Rhincodon typus
GACTGTCCCTCTATCTCTATCTCACACACACACACCGACTGTCCCTCCCTCTCTCACTCTCTCACACACACACCGACTGTACCTCCCTCTCTCACACACACACCGACTGTCCCTCCCTCTCTCACACACGCACACACCGACTGTCCCTCCCTCCCTCTCACACACACAGACAGACACACACCGACTGTCCCTCCCTCTCTCACACATACACAGACAGACACACACCGACTGTCCCTCCATCTCTCTCACACACACAGACAGACACACACCGACTGTCCGTCCCTCTCTCTCACACACACACGCACACCGACTGTCCCTCCCGCTCTCACACACACACACACCGACTGTCCCTCTCTCTCCCTCTCACACACACACA
>NW_025971871.1:1874-2150 GCF_021869965.1 Rhincodon typus
CCCTCTCTCTCTCTCTCACACACACACACACACCGACTGTCCCTCCCGCTCTCACACACACACACACCGACTGTCCCTCCCGCTCTCACACACACACACACACACCGACTGTCCCTCCCGCTCTCTCACAACACACACCGACTGTCCCTCTCTCTCCCTCTCACAACACACACCGACTGTCCCTCTCTCTCCCTCTCACAACACACACACCGACTGTCCCTCGCTCTGTCTCTCACACACACACACACAGCGACTGTCCCTCTCTCACACACACAC
>NW_025971871.1:2650-3178 GCF_021869965.1 Rhincodon typus
CCTCTCTCTCTCACACGCACCCCGACTGTCCCTCTCTCTCTCTCACACACACACCTCGACTGAGCCTCTCTCTCTCACACACACACACCCCGACCGTCCCCCTCTCTCTCTCTCACACACACACAAACGAACCGACTGTCCCTCCCTCTCTTTCACACACACTCACCGACTGTCCCTCTCTCACTCTCTCTCTCCCCCACACACACACACAGACTGTCCCTCTTCCTCTCTCACACACACGCACCGACTGTCCCTCCCTCTCTCTCTCACACATACCGACTGTCCCTCTCTCTCTCTCACACGCACCGACTGTCCCTCTCTCTCTCTCACACGCACCGACTGTCCCGCTCTCTCTCTCACACACACCGACTGTCCCTCTCTCTGTCTCTCACACACACACACACACACACAGCGACTGTCCCTCTCTCTCTCACACACACACCGACGGTCCCTCTCTCTGTCTCTCTCACACACACACACCGACTGTCCCTCTGTCTCTCACACACACACCGACTGTCCCTCTCTCTC
>NW_025971871.1:3678-4174 GCF_021869965.1 Rhincodon typus
ACACACACACCGACTGTCCCTCCCGCTCTCACACACACGCACACACCGACTGTCCCTCTCTCTCTATCTCACACACACACACACCGACTGTCCCTCCCGCTCTCACACACACGCACACACCGACTATCCCTCTCTGTGTCTCACACACACACACACACCGACTGTCCCACTCTCTCACATACACACACCGACTGTCCCTCTCTCTCTCTCACACACACACACTGACTGTCCCTCTCTCTGTCTCTCACACACACACACACACACACACACACCGACTGTCCCTCTCTCTCTCGCACACACACCGACTGTCCCTCTCTCTCTCATACACACACACACACCCCGACTGTCCCTCTCTCTCTATCTCACACACACACCCCGACTGTCCCTCTCTCTCTCAGACACACACACCTCGCCTGAGCCTCTCTCTCTCACACACACACATTCCGACCGTCCCCCTCTCTCTCTCACGCACACACAAACCAACCGACTGTCCCTC
>NW_025971871.1:4274-4685 GCF_021869965.1 Rhincodon typus
ACACACACACCGACTGTCCCTCCCGCTCTCACACACACGCACACACCGACTGTCCCTCTCTCTCTATCTCACACACACACACACCGACTGTCCCTCCCGCTCTCACACACACGCACACACCGACTATCCCTCTCTGTGTCTCACACACACACACACACCGACTGTCCCACTCTCTCACATACACACACCGACTGTCCCTCTCTCTCTCTCACACACACACACTGACTGTCCCTCTCTCTGTCTCTCACACACACACACACACACACACACACCGACTGTCCCTCTCTCTCTCGCACACACACCGACTGTCCCTCTCTCTCTCATACACACACACACACCCCGACTGTCCCTCTCTCTCTATCTCACACACACACCCCGACTGTCCCTCTCTCTCTCAGACACACACACCTC
>NW_025971871.1:5185-5599 GCF_021869965.1 Rhincodon typus
CTCATGATTCCGAGATAATTTCTTTGTGATGTCTCCACCACCACTTTGTTTAACAACGAGAGTGTCCCTTCTGAAAGCACAATTTTTATTGGCTAAGATTTTGCGTAGATGCACAGAAACTTCATCCAACATCTTTTGCCGCATCCCCAAAAGTGGCAGTGCATTTACTGTTCTCCATTTAGGGTGGAGTGCAATATCGGAAATTCTAATAATAGGGAGAGGGTTTGTGGTTTGCACTGGGATATGCAGATATAATGGCCAAGGCCGCTGTGGAACCATCGCAAAGCAGTCTGCTCATGAGCCTGACGTGGAGAAGGTTACAGAGATATGGAGGGGGTGTAGGGGATGGAGGGGGTTACAGAGACACGGAGGGGTGTAGGGGCTGGAGGGGGTTACAGAGATATGGAGGGGGTG
>NW_025971871.1:5699-6366 GCF_021869965.1 Rhincodon typus
TGTACAGACTGTGATCGGGGAGAGTGTACATGAGGCTGTGGGGGGCCAATTGAGTCGGGGCGTACCGACTGTGATCGGGGAGCGTTTTGATGAGACAGGATAGGCTGAGTTTTGTACCGTTACTGTTTTTATGCTCATAACCTTGTGAATTGTCTGCAAACTGACTTTGCTGTGATGTATTTGTGCAGAGGTGCTGTGTTCGCTCTGATGTGTTTTTCCTCAATTTATTCTGTGGAGTTTCCTTCTGTTAAGCCTCATGATTCCGAGATAATTTCTTTGTGATGTCTCCACCACCACTTTGTTTAACAACGAGAGTGTCCCTTCTGAAAGCACAATTTTTATTGGCTAAGATTTTGCGTAGATGCACAGAAACTTCATCCAACATCTTTTGCCGCATCCCCAAAAGTGGCAGTGCATTTACTGTTCTCCATTTAGGGTGGAGTGCAATATCGGAAATTCTAATAATAGGGAGAGGGTTTGTGGTTTGCACTGGGATATGCAGATATAATGGCCAAGGCCGCTGTGGAACCATCGCAAAGCAGTCTGCTCATGAGCCTGACGTGGAGAAGGTTACAGAGATATGGAGGGGGTGTAGGGGATGGAGGGGGTTACAGAGACACGGAGGGGTGTAGGGGCTGGAGGGGGTTACAGAGATATGGAGGGGGTG
>NW_025971871.1:6866-8564 GCF_021869965.1 Rhincodon typus
CCCCCTCCGATAGGGGAACAGACTGCCCGGTGTGTGTGTAAATGGGGGAGGGGGTGGGTGAGAGCCTGTTTTTGATTAAAGAGTCTGGATTTTATTAGGATGGTAATGTTTTAACCAGTCCGAGTCTGTAATTGCAACTTGTTCCTGGTTTGAACTGGACAAGAGGTATCCACATCTCCAGTTCAAATTGACATTGTCACTGTTGTAGAGAAAACAATATTGCGTGGCAGAGCAGCGTTGAGTTAGGACAGAGAGAGAGAGACAGAGAGAGACAGAAAACGAGGGGCAAAAATATACAGAGACAGAGATGTATGTGAGTGAATTAATGACTGGAAGAGAAGGAAAAGAGTGACAACGAGGGGTGAAAACACAGAGAGAGAGAGAGAGACATGTGCACACAGAAAGAGGAAGACAAACAAATCACGGAAAGTGAGTGAAAGAGAGACAGATAGGGAGAGAGATAAAGAAAGAGACAGAGGGAAGAACAGGTGAAATGTGGGAGAGAGTGAAAGAGAGACACAGAGACACAAACAGAGGGAAAGAGAGACATAAGTAGAGAAATATGGATAGAAAGTGACAGGCGGAGGTTAGGAGAAGGGGAGTGAGATGACAACAGAATTAGAGAGAGGCGAGAGAGAGACAGACAGGAATAGGGAGAGTCAGAGAGAAGAGAGAGAGAGTCAGAGAGAAAGGGGTGAGTGACACAATAAGGGAAAGTGGGATAGGACAAATCAAGTGAGGCAACCTGAGAAACAAGAGACATACAGAACGAGAGAGAGAGAACAAGAGGCACAAGGGCAGAGGGAGACAGAGGGACGGTGTGAGTGGGTGACAGAGTCGGTGAATTGCGAGCCACGTTGGTAAATACTCATCATCAATCCATTGCATCATGGGATGGTCCCATTGCTGCCGGTCTCTGTGTTCACATTCATGCTATTTCGGTTTCTGACAGAATCGAACACAGTCCAACCCTCACATACATGTCCTCACCCCAAATCCCTCAGTCATGGTCATCACCCATAAAGGGGAGAGTGTACATGGGGCAGTGGGAGGGGGATTGAATGGGGGTGTACAGACTGTGATAGGGGAGAGTGTACATGGGGCAGTGGGAGGGGGATTGTATGGACTCAGAATTGGAAATGAAATGTCATTCAGAACCAGGGACTCTATGCCCTTGTCGCTGTTGCTGGTTGTGATGGGAGATAATACCAAATATTTTGTAAACTTCTGGTTGTATCTCTGATCTCAACTCCCGTTGAACTCAGTTCTGTAGAATTTCAACAACAGCGTATTTCCGTTACGTGGCCAAGTCAAACCAGTGAGATATCTCAGTTGCCTCATAGGAACAGTATCAGATAGGATTCAACACAGAGTCACATCAGGGGATAGCAGCGACAGGGTTTGAAGCTCGCTCACAGAGGGACAGTTTAACACACGGAGTGAGAAGTCGACTCAGAGACAGTAGGATTGACGGAGGTAGTTGCAGAGCTCAGGCCCCAGGGAGCTGAAAGCATGGACACTAATGGTGAACCGATGGGAATTGATGGGGATACAGCAATGGCCCAGAGGCTGGACTGGGAGGTGGACAGAGATCGCAGACGGGCTGGATGGTGTTACAGAGATCGGGAGAGGGTGTAGGGGCTGGACGGTGTTACAGAGATCGGGAGGGGGTGTAGGGGCTGGACGGTGTTACAGAGA
>NW_025971871.1:9116-10155 GCF_021869965.1 Rhincodon typus
TGAGAGACACCAGTCAGTGTACAGATATCTCCCTGAGAGAGAGAGGGGGCTGAGAGACTCCAGTCAGTGTACAGATATCTCCCTGAGAGAGAGATGACGGGATATTGCAATGATACTTTCTTCGCCCTGACTCTCTCTAGTTGTCTTGGCATCCAATATGGCTGGAGCCGCTATGTACGAGTTGGTGAGGGTTGGACACAGCGAGCTGGTCGGTGAGATTATCCGACTCGAGGGAGACATGGCGACAGTCCAAGTCTACGAGGAGACCTGTATCCTTTGTCAATGTTCCCTGGGAATGGTGTTGGGTGGTTTACGGGTTGGCCTGCGGTGGGAGCTGGGGTAGGTGGTGCTGGGAATCCCAGGGGAGTGAACCATCCCCCAAGGTAGGCCGAGATTGAAGCCTGGCTCTTTCCCACGTTACCGGTCCTGACCTGGGCCCCCCGCAGCTGGTGTGTCTGTCGGGGATCCAGTCCTGCGGACCGAGAAACCCCTGTCGGTGGAACTGGGGCCAGGAATCATGGGATCCATTTTCGACGGGATCCAAAGGCCCCTTTATGACATCCGGCAGTTGACCGAGAGCATCTACATCCCGAGGGGAGTCAATGTCGCCCCACTGCCCAGCCACATCAAGTGGGAATTCACCCCAGAGCCTCACATCAAGGTAAGGAGCGTGGGGTTGAGGTGGGGGGGTGTGGGGTGGGGCATGGGCGACTGGGGGCAAAGAGAGAGAGTGTGGCAGCGAAGGAGTGAGGGAGGGAGAGGGTGTTTGTGGGAGAGTGGGAGAGAGAGTGTGTGAGGGAGATTGTGTGTGTGTTTGTGTGTGTGTGTTTGTGTGTGTGAGAGAAAGAGGGAGGGAGAGAGTGTTTGTGGGAGAGACAGTGCGCGTGAAAGCGAAGGAGAGAGAGTGTGAGGGTGAGTGTGTGAGGGGGAGTGTGTGTGTGTTTGTGTGCGTGTGAGAGAGAGAGAAAAAGGGAGGGAGTGGGAGAGAGAAAGGGAGGGAGAGTGTGAGAGAGAGGGAGAGTCAGAGAAAAGGAGAGAC
>NW_025971872.1:0-10154 GCF_021869965.1 Rhincodon typus
GGCCTGCAGTGTTCATCCAGCTCTACACCTTATTATTTATATAATGAAAGGAAGAAGTTGTCTTCAAATGTGGAAATATTGTCTAGAAGGATCGGCAGACTACATACCCAAAAAAAACAGTATTTTGAACAGCTCAAGTACATCACTGTCATTGAGGAATGATTAATCTTCAACAAGGATAACCTTCTGTTATTACCCTTTGGCTTGATACAGTTCAAAAACTTTATTGAGGACATCTAGAAATTCCACAATTTTGTGTGCATGTGCAACAATTAGTCTGGTGGCCAGTCAGTCTATTGAAGAAATGTTTCTAATTGCTCTCGTTGGGCTGTAAATAGCCAAGAACATAAGGGCTACAATTACCTTCTATTCCATTCCACAGGCTGTGGGAGCTCCTGGGAATGGATTTATTCAAGTTTAAGGGAAAAATCTTTACTATAGCTACTGATTACAATTCAAAATGGATTGATATAACTGTTTTATTATTACATAGATCCCAGACCAGACAGTTAGCATACGTTAGATGACATCACTGCATGTAATGTTCCAGGGAAAATGTAACTGCTTCACACTTTGTAGCAGCAGTAATCGTAATAATCTGTTTGCAGTTACTCTTGCTTGCTTTCTATAAAGAGTAAGCGCTGAACCCAGACTTTGAATGAAATCTTCTAAACCTCTGAATGACACGGGTTATGGCCAGAAATTTGGGAAAATCAGGTAAGATATTGAGTGAAGCCTTTCTTGATGCCGAGATCAAAACATTGCATTTTACAATCAAATCCTGAAGTGTGACTCTTGCTAATGAGCGGCGAGAAGCTTCTTAGCACAGGTTATCACTCATTATCACTCTTGTGTCAAACTCATCTCATTACTATGCAGTCTCCTATTCTCCCACCGCTGGATAGAAACTAGACACTGAGAAATCCCAACATTAAAGTCAGAGCAGATACCTGGGGACTCCAGTTGGCTGCTTTCTCTCAAAACTCCTGCACTCTGAACTATCTTTATCCCGACCTGACCTGACCTGATCTGACTATTCCCATGTTCGCTCTGACCTGATCCAACTAACCCCCTGACCTGATCTGACTACACTCTGACCCCTGACCACCTGAATACCTCGCTGACCTGACCACTTCTCTCAACAAATTCTGGCTGCTGTCCTGACCTGATCTGAATACCTCACCAACCTGACTATCCCTGACTATGTAATGTGAGTAAAAAGCTTTGTCACACAACGTTTCTCAACACAACATTTTGACAATGGGTCTGGAGTACACTGCCTATTGTGTGGTGGAGGCAGGCTTGATTAGGGCATTCAAGGGGGCGCAAGGTGATTGCTTAAACATAAATGTGGAAAGGTATGAGGAAAAAGTAGGAGAATCACACCATGTCCTACTGCTGGTGAGAGCCAGTGCAGACAACTCAGCCAAATAGCCTCCGGCTGCACTGTAATACTTCTGTAATTCTGACCACTCAAACATCCTCCCAACCATCCAGTTAACACCCTAACCCAAACTGACGACTCCTCCTGACCCACCAACCCACTTGTCCAGCTATCTCTCGACTACAAGATCCATCCATCCTACTCATCTCACCTACTTACCTACCTAACCCACCTATTCACTTCAACCCCACACTCCCTGATCCACATCCCCACTTACATTGCACACCAAATTTCCACTCCAATCTTGCTATTCCCCGACTCATCTAACCCACCAATGTATTCACCTACATATCACTGTTCCTTCAGTACTGTTGATTGAAAATCCCAGAATTCCTTCCATAACACATTGTGGGTCTATCTAAAGCACATGGACTGCAATGGTTGAAGAAGGCAGCTCACCACCACCTTCTCAAGGGCAGCTAGGATGGAAGATAAATGCTGCACCAGGCAATGACACCCACATCATATGTGTGAATAAAATATAAACTCCCCACCCCTCAACCAACTATCCACTTACACACCTAGCCCACTAACCCACTCACCCATTCATCCACTCACCCATTCATTAACATGCAAACTGGATCTTTACATTTATCATACATCTCCTATCCTTCCCGACTTTAATTCACCCCAGTGGAGAGTCGTGGAGGTACACCGCTCTGTGCATTTGGATGATAGTTGGGATCAGAACACCAGTATAAATGTGCAGCAATGTGGAGTCAGCAGGATTTGTTAGTGCAATGGCAAATCTGCTGTTCAATGCTTTTGCTCGGAAAATCTGGGCCTACATTTACAGTCTGTATTCTGAACTTCACTTCGCATTCTGGTCAATAGGATAATGCACATCAGACCAGCAAATTCCTAAATCTGAAGACATTAGAAGGTAATTGTAGGCTGTTGTACCTGAGCAGCACTGATGAAGTGCTGCACTGTTGGAGGAGTCATCTTTTGGATGAGATGTTAAAACGAAGTCTCCCCTGACCTCTCAAGATGATGTAAAAGATGCCACCTTATTCAGTGAAGAAATAGAGGAGCTCCATGCCAACAAATATTCTTGATATATCACCATAGAAGAGATGATCTGGTCATATTTCATTGCTGTTTGAGGGATCCTACTGTGCATGATTGCATTTCTTACACTGCAGCAGTGACTACACTTCAAAAGTACTTCATTGGCTGCAAAGAACATTGTGTTAGTTGACATTGTGAGAGGTGCTATGTAAATGTAACTCTTCCATTTTCTTTATTTCAAAACCATTGCCCTGGATTTTTGCTTTCTAACAGAATGGATTTGTACATCCCACCGCCGCATGGAGTCAGCATGGGTGGGACGTCTGCATGTGGGAAGGTTATCTGCACCCTTATCCTAAATCAGCAAAAATGACCTGAAATAGGAATCTCAGAACCTGCCGTGTCATTTTTAGAGGGCTTCCAAGTCAGCCTGACTGAGGAAATCTAGTCTGTATCTCATTTTTACAAATTCATTTTCTGTCTGTGGGTTTTAACACCATTCACTGAAGACTGATCTGAGTGTAGAAGTCCCCAGATGTGGAAAATCCCAGAGGTGTTACTCCTGATATAACTAAAGACCATATTTGTTTCAAGCAATCATTACACAACACTTTTGTTGTGGTGCCTTGAGGTGATTTTTTTTATATTAAAGAAACAGCTGGGGCTAAGTTGCTATTTAAAATCTCAACATATCTGATGGGGCAGGGAGGAATCTTAGCTGCAGGCAAATGGTTGAGGAAAATACCATTAACTCCACCTCCCTTTTTCACTTTGTCTATGCTTTGATGCACTTCCAATGGTGGAGATTGTTCCTTGGTCCCTTGTCCAACAGGGCATTCCTCAGTCACAAAACTAGTGAGTAGGTGTTGCCTGGCTCACTGTATTGTAGAGGACTCGTCTTCTGAGTCTTTTACTGTCCTCATCCAATGCTCACAAACCCATGTTTTGTTCTCAGGAGCTGATAGGGAGCCATATACCATTCAGTAGTACAATCAAGAATCACTTTGTAACACAAAGGATAAGGTACATCTACAACTCTCTTCCCTGAAAGGCAATTAATTATATGCCTATTGCCTTTCAAGACTGAGATCGATAAAACCTTGTTAAGCAATGGTGTCAAGAGACAGGAAATAAAGGTAGATCTATGGGACTGGGGTACACTTCAACCATGATCTTATTGAATGCTGAAAGAGGATCAAGGGGCTGAATGGCCTATCCCATTTTTCTATGTTCCTAAACTAGGGGACATTGAGGCTGAATCATTATCCTCTTGAACCTGGAGAATAAAATAATAATTTAATTGTCTTGTGAGACTCAGAATAACAAGTGGAGCATTTACCTAAAGAAGCAAGTGGAGTAGCAGGGAAGCCCATTTTGGAAATGTGAAGAACAATTTAGAGCTATTTGTTATTACTTTTCCTTTTAGTAAAGCTTGTTGAGGTTCACACCTGTCATCTCTGCTGAGATGCAAGTAATATGAATGTAGATGGGACAGAGAGTGAGAGGATGAGAGAGATGGAGAGGGGGAGAAAAATAGTGCATAGAACCCTTTTCACACAATGAGTCATCCAAGGTTAGGATGCATTGCCTGAAGACAGGCTTAATTGAGGCATTCAAGAGAGCAATGGATGATTATTTAGTTAGAAATAATGTGCAGGGTATTGCGGAACGGGCAGGAGTTGGGCACTAAATCAAAATACTAAGAGAGCCAGTGCTGATGTGATGGGCTGAATGGCTTTCTTCTGCACTGTAACAATTCTGAACAATAAGACCTGGACCAATTTCTTGTTTTTCATCAGAATGTTCAGGCAATAAACTGTTGTAACTACTGTGATTTCATCAAAGTGCACATTTGTGTATCAAGCAAAGAGTTGCATTGAGAAACATGGCATTGGGACATGGTAGTAGCAATCACAGAGCTTGCTGCATCCATTTCCAATTATATTTCTACATAGTGTTAGTATAGCTGTGCTGAAATACACTGTAAAAAGTAACGTCAGTGAATGGTAATGGGGACTGAAATTCTGGCCAAACTGGGTTTTGTTAGATGCTTGCACAGCTGCCTACATATGAACACATGAATAAGGAGTAGGTCATTCAACCTCGAGTCTGCTCTGCTATTGAATAAGATCTTAGCTAGTTTGATTGTAACCACAATTCCACATTTCCACCTACCCTGATACCCTTTAATTTCTTTGTTATCAAGAATCTACCCACCACTGCCCCAAAAATACTCAAAGAATCTGCTCGCACCTCCTTTTTAAGAAGAGAGATCCAAAGACTCATGGTCCTCTGAACGAAAACATTTTACTGAGTGTCTCCTAGTTGAAGCATCTCCAATAAGAGGAAATGTCCTTTCCACACCAAGCTCTCAAGACCCTCAGGAACTTATATGTTTCAATCAAGTCACCTCTTACTTAGAATTACAAAGAGTGTACAGTACAGAAACAGGCCATTCAGCACAGTTGAGTAATACCATTGTTCAAGTTCTATAAAAAGGTCATCCAATCCAGCTCAGACCATCATGCAAACTACTGGTCCTTTCTTCTTAAAGTCTTTAATAATATTATCATCACCCAGATATTGTTTCTATCCTTCTTGCAGCTCTGTTTGAATCTGATTTGCTAGCATTCCATCTCTGACATCCTTGAGTTTCCTGACACAACAGAGAAATGGATCTAATCCAGGCCACAAATGACATCTTCTGGTGATTCAGACAGCAGAATGTTGCCCCTCGTCATGTCTCTTAACTTCTCTGCATCTTTTGACACATTTGGTCATATCATGCTTCTCCAACACCTTTCCTCTGCTGTCCAATTCAGTGGGAATATGTTCACTTGGTTCTGTTGTATGGATATGCCAGCTGATTGCCAGCTGGATATGGATATGCTCTACACTGTTTGAGCTACATTTCCTTCGGACTTGGAAGACTGGTAGTTTGCTGGATGGAAGACCGTTGTCTTCCTGACAGGCTGAGGTCTGTAAGTTCCTTTAAATTAGACAGGATTTAATCTTATGGATTTCCTTCAAGAAGAACAACTTCCTTGCTGGAACAGGCAATTTCTTTGCAGCGGCTTGAATTGTTGCAAGATGATTTTCCATTTTCAATGGTGGTTTCCATGGAGTTGATGCATATATATTCAGCCTATGTCAGCAAATTTTGTTCTCAATCTCTTACAAATTTTCACTGAAGCTCACAAACATTTTACTTCAATAATTTGATTGGTTTGGACTCTGTTATTTGCCCTCAGTGATTGTAGTATTGGCAAAACAAACATGTTCATTTCCTGAGTTCTACGCTTTGAAGTTTGCTTTCTGGCTTGGCATTATCTTGATCACAATTACTAAGGGTTCTTCCCGGGAAGATAAAGAAGTCAAATGTTCTGGTTAACTTGTCTCCTCTGAATCACCTCGGCATTTAACATCAGACTTAAACCTGTTGTAGCTATCTGTTCAGCAAGCTGTATTGCACTCTGAGTTACCACAGTTATAGATTCATCAATTAGCTCAAGACAAGAATGCTATTCATTGGTGGTCTCATTGTTTGTTTCCCTCATAAACCTTGCTAACTCATGCAAGTTGAACGCTGTTCAGTATTGATGGCAGTTGAAAACATTTATGCCAACTATTTATGGGCAGCACAATGGCTCAGTGGTTATCACCGTTGCCTCACAGTGCCAAGGACCTGAGTTTGATTCCACCCTTGGGCAACTGTCTATTTGGCGTTTGCACATTCTCCCCAAGCCTGTATGGGTTTCCTCCAAGTGCTCTTGTTTCCTCCCACAGTTCAAACATGTGCAGGTTAAGTGGATTGGCCATGGTAAATTGCCAATAGAGTCCAGGGATGTGCAGGCTAGGTGGATTAGGCATGGGAAATGCTGGGCAATAGGGATGGGTTGGGGGGCAGTGCTGGGTTTGGGTAGGATGTTTTTCGGAGGATTGGTGTGGGCTCATTGGGCCAAATAGCCTGCTTCTGCACTGTAGGGATCCTAAAGTCCTGAATAATCACAGAATTACATCTCATTGACAGTATTATTTTGCTTTCTGCTGTGTTTCTGGGGAGCCCTGTGAAATCTTTCATCAGCTATCCTCTGACTGGTTGAGTCAAAGGATGTAGTTCAGTATTATGTGAATAGTTTGTGCTGGTGTTTGCTGGTAAGATGGATGATGTGGGAATAGAAATCAAAGAGAAGGACTGTATACTTAAAAGAAATTAGCATAGACAGGAAGGGCCTCTGAGTGGTTTGGCAAGCTTAAAAGTAGATAAATATACAGAGCTAGATAAACTATATCCCATGCTGTTGCGTGAGGCAAATGAGGAAATAACAGGAGTGCTAGCAATAATTTTCAATTCCTCTCTGGCTGCAGGGAAGGTACCAGAGGATTGGAGGAAAGCCAATGCGATACTTTTACTCAAGAAAGGAGCAAATGATAAACCAGAAATTAACAGACCAGTCAGTCTAGCTTCAGTGATGGGGAAACTTTTGGAAGCAATTCTGAGGGACAGAATTAATATGCATTTAGAGAATTCAGGGATTCATCAAGAACAGTCAGCATGGTTTAGTTAAAGGGAGGTCACATCTGAACAACTTAATTGAACTTTTCAAAGAGGTGACCAGGTATTTAAAGGCAATGCATTCGACATTGTCTACTTAGACTTCAGCAAAGCTTTTGATAAGGTCCAGCGTGGAAAACTGGTAACAAAGGCAAGAGCCTATGTGATCCAAGGAAGTTTGGCAAATTGGATCCAGTTGGCTGAGAAGCAGGAAGCAGACGGTGATGGTCGAGGGGGATTATTGTGACTGGAAGCCTGTGTTAGGTGGTGTTCCAGAGGGAATAGTGTTGGGGCCATGCTGTGTTTGTGGTATATATAAATAATTTAAGCTTTGATGCAGGAGGGTTGATTAGTAAGCTCGCAGATGATACAGAAATTATTGGCGTGGTAAATAGTGAGGAATACAGCTTTAGATTACAGGACAAGATGGACAGAATGGTCAGATGGGCTGATCAGTGGCAAATAGAGCTCAATCTTGATAAATGTCAGGTGATGCACTCGGGTAGACAGACAAAACAAGGGAATAGATGATGAACGGTAGGACCCTGGGAAACACTGAGGATCAGAGAGACCTTGGTGTGCATGTCTAGCAGTCCTTTACAATAGCGAACAGGTAGGTAAAGTGGTTAAGAAAGCATATGGGATACTTGCCTTTCTTAACCAAGGCATAGGGTTTAAGAGCAGAGAGGTGATGTTGAACTGACAAAGAGTTGGTTAGGCCACAGCTGGAATACTGGAGTCTACATTATAGGAGGGTTGTGACTGCACTGGAGAAGTTGCCAAGGAGATTTACCAGGATATTGCCTGGGCTGGATACTTTCAGTTATGAAGAGAGATTGGAAAGATTGTGGTTGTTTTCCTTGGGGCAGAGGAGGCTGAAGGGGGGATATGATTGAGATGTATAAAATTATGAGGGGCATTCACAGGGTATACAGGAAGAAAATTTTCCGCTTGGCGGAGGGATCAATGACTAGGTGGCATAGATTTAAGGTTAGGGCAGGAGGTTTAGAGGAGATATGAGGGAAAAGTCTGGAACTCACTACCTGCAAGACTGGAAGAGGCAGAAACCCTCATAACCTTTAGGAAGTATTTAGATGTATACTTACAATGTTAAGGCGTACAAGGCCAAGTGCTGGAAAATGAGATTAGAATAGTTAAGTTGTTGTTTTTACCTGGCGCAGACTTGATGGGCTGAAGGTCCCTTTTTTGGGTTATAGTCATCTATGACTCAATGACACTATGTGGATGGTGTTTATTGTGCTCCTCAGTACTTCAGACCCTTTCAGACCCGTTTACAAAAGGTTCCACCTTACTCATCGATCATTAACTAGGCAATCTCCAGCAATGGTTTTTTTCTAGTCCATGCTTCATTATTTCTGGATTCTCACACAGATCTATCCTCAACCATCTCAACCAGATACTACTTCTTGGCAACGTCATTTGAAGGCATGGGAACAAATTGGAGTTCAACAACAGGAGTTCTGTCTCAGCAGTACTTCTTTTTTCTCCTCTAAGTTCTTACACTGTTTGTCTGACATGTAGTCCTAGAGAAGCCTCAGTTTCTCCTAGTTAAATATTGGGAAGAATTGAAGCTTTTATTTTCAGCACTTAGCTTGTTTTCTTGCCATAGGTTATAATCCTCTCTGTCACCTCTGCCTGAGATTCGACAGAATCTTTTGCAAACATTGGGTTCAATTTGACCCCAAACTGAGTTCTCAATTGCACATGACTCAAAAAGTCATCAAGTTTCACCTATGTAACAGTTCCTATCTCAACATCCACTGCCCAAACCTTTATCTATGCCATTTTTTACCTCCAGAGTACTGCAAGATTCTCTGGCCTGCCACCACCAAACATCAGCTTATTGAGAATTTAGTTGGGCAAGTTCTATTCCACACCAAATCCCATTCTCTTGTTAACCTCGTGTTTACTGATCTACATTGGCTTCTGATCAACCGACACCTCATTCACACCCTTGTCTTCAAATCCATACGTGGCCTCACTCCTCCTTGATTTCTATCCAGTCCTAAAATTTTCTGAGAACTGTAACTGTCAAGATTTGGTATTCTGTGCACCCTGAAATCCCTTCCCCCATTTATTTGTTGTGTTTTCAGTCACCTATGATCTTGGCACTGGATTTCCCTCCCTATCTCTCCCTTTCTATCTCTCCATATTTTGTTCTTCATTTCAGAGCCTTCTTATAACTCACTGCTTTTACTAATCATTTATTTATCTTTCCTAATCTTTGTTTGAGGTTCAATGCTGATGTTTGAAATGTCTGATTGCTCTATATAAATGCAGGGTTCTTTTTGGGATCCTGGTGAATCTTAAAGCAGTGTAAACAAGAATAGAACTGCAATATTTTCAAATCAAATATCATTAAACACCTCTGGAACTGGTGGGTCTTGAACCCAGGCCTCTTGGCTCAGAGATAAGGACACTACCACTGTGCCACAAGACTCTTGACTAGAGTAGAACTATTTTACATCTAAAGACCAAAATCTGAAGGCCATATTTATCTATTTTTGCTGTTGGATTGCCATGTAACATTTTTATAGGTTGGCAGTTGCAGAAGTTAGGAAAATGGGAGGGAATCCAATATGCTGGATCTCAAGCATTTTCGCTCTGCCAATTTTCCATTATCATTTCTGGCTGGTGCATCAAGCACCTATTTCTTAAGAATGAAACTGGTTTTAAATGAGGAAGTAAAGGCATAGGTATATCACACTATTAACTATGATTATTGCCTCATTAATACTGAGGATACATTGCACTCAGATAATGTCAGGGGTCCAGAGGTGCAGGCTAATAACATAAAGACCGATTCATGGGAGTAACTTTGATTTTGCACAAACTGTAAAATGGGTGATAGTGAATCTGCAACTTATTTTACATGTCTTCCAAGCAGTTTTGAGGTTCTTATTAAATAAAAACCAAAAGAACTGTGGATGCTGTAAATCAGGAACAAAAACAAAGTTGCTGGAAAAGCTCAGCAGGTCTGGCAGCATCTGTGAAAGAGAAAACAGAGTTAACGTTTTGGGTCCGGTGACCCTTCCTCAGAAAGGGTCACCGGACCCGAAACGTTAACTCTGTTTTCTCCTTCACAGATGCTGCCAGACCTGCTGAGCTTTTCCAGCAACTTTG
>NW_025971873.1:0-10154 GCF_021869965.1 Rhincodon typus
AAACAATGATCAGTTTAGCATGGCCAATCCACTTAACCTACACATCATTGGACTCTGGGAGGAAACTGGAGCACATGAAGGAAACCAATGCAGACATGGAAAGAACGTGCAAACCCAACACAAACAGTTGCCTGATAGTGGAATCGAACCCAGCTGCCTGGCACTGTGTGGCAGCAGTGCTAACCACTGAGCCACCATGGATGTGGGTGTCACTGGCTAGGCCAGAATTCATTGCCCATCCCTAATTGCCTAGGGGGGAATTAAGAGTCAACCACATTGCTGTAGATCAGGAATCACTTGTAGGCCAGACCAGGTCCCTGCAGGATGTTAGTGAACCAGATGGATTTTTCCTGACAATTGACAGTGGTTTCATTGTCAACATTAAACTCTTAATTCCATATTTTTTGTGGAATTTGAATTTCACTATGGAGGAATTTGAACCCAAGTTCCCAGAGCCTTACCTGGGTCTCTGGATTAAGAGTCTAATGATAATCCAACTAGGCCATCATCTCATATTTCTCATTGTACATGTCACCTGAAAACTCATGAACAGCCCTAAGCAGTTATTCCTGGTCTTGAAAAGTGCCCAGTATACCTATGATTATTTTGGAAAGGTATGGAATCTCAAAAAGTTTGATTAACAGATGAAACTGCCTGATTCAATCTGATACTATGCAGCAACAACACAGGTGGTGTTTGCCACTAATAGGATGCTGCCATCAAGCCAAAAGACATTCTGCCTATCACAAGAAATGAGTAACATGGTATGAGTTTCAGTGCCTGGTATGTAGGCTGTAGTTCCAAAGACTGGTAGAACATAATAAACTGCATGCCCCTTTAGCTGTTCGCAACAAACAAGGCACTAACCAACCTGCACTTGCAAAACTTGCAACATGCTGTCTAAAATTGGATGTATTTCTGTAATAGGCAACATTTGCTGGATAATCCTGAATGTGTATGGAATTGCATCAACAACCAATTTAGGTTTGTAAGTTGGGCTTGTTGTATGGCACTCTTGGGTATACTGGAAGCTGCATATATCAACACACGGGGCCCTTTTTTTTGCAGACAGACAGAACGTGTACATGCACTGTGATGTTTTGACCCAACAAAATAAATGACAGCCATATGCTAGTTTATCTCTCAAGGCAATGCCCTGACCAATCAGAGTCTGGTTTAAAATTTAAACAAAGATTAGCTATTAAATGTTAAGCCACATTTAATGGGTATGTTGTTCATGGCAAGGCTTCTACTGATCAGAGTCTGTTTGACAATTAATCAGCACTCTTCTGTCATGCAGTATTCATGTTGATTTTCCCATTGAATTGATATTCTTGCAAAATGTCCTGATGAGTACAAGAGGAAAAACTTGGATACAATGTCTTTTCTTTTGTTTCAGCAATACTCAAATTCAAATTCAAATTCTGCGAGCATTAGTCCACTTCTGATAAAAGATATGTTGATTTAAACTTTTCATGCAACCAGACTTGTGAAGGCAAAAAAAGGACATCTCTCTTCAAAGCATTTCTTTGTTAATCAGCTGTGATGCTACAGGCATGTTCTAGAATTTGAACAGTGCTGTATAAATGAAAATTATTTCTATCCTTTAACTTTGTGCTCTTATTCCATTTTTTACTTCAATCTGTTTTTCTAAATTTTGCATTCATTCTCTCTCACTTCACTTGTGTTCATTGTTTTTAGTTGTTCATTCTTGCTTTCACAATTGCTTTCTCAGTTACTTTGCTCTCCGTCAGGAGCCGCTTTCCTTCTTTTCCATGTTATGTCTCCTGAACTCATTTTCATTCACTTTCACTCTCTTATTTTTTTCACTTGCTTTCTGACTCTTTTTTCCTAATTGCTCTCCCATGCTCGTCCTTCTTTCATATGCCTTCAATCTCTTTGCAGCCTGACCTCCATCTCAGGCTTTCACCTGTACATTCTCTCTCCCCTGCTTGCATGTATATCTGTAATTTTGCTGAACCTCTCTCTTTCTATCCTATGTAGTAGGAGTAAAGTTGATCATTGGAGGAGAATGGGTGGTCCATTGCTTTGACTTCAATAATAGCATGGTGCCCGTAAGCTTCACAGTTTGGGAATAGGCGTAGCGACTTAAATATCAAACAACTTGGCACTTCAGTTTGAGAAAAATCTTGACATGACTGACATACGTTGGAGGCTGAAGCAGGACCTTTATAGAGGTTTATAAAATCATGAGGGGTGTGCTTAAGGTGAATAGCCCAAGGTCTTTTTCCCAGGGTAGGAGAGTCCAAAACTAGAGGGCATAGGTTTAAGGTGAGAGGGGAAAGTTTTTAAAAGGGACCTAAGGGGCCACTTTTTCATGCAGAGGGTGGTGTGTGTATGGAAGGAGCTGCCAGAGGAAGTAGTGGAGGCTGGTACGATTACAACATTTAAAGGGCATCTAGGTGGGTATGTGAACAGGAAGGGTTTAGGGTGATATAGGCCAAATGCTGGCAAATGGGGCTAGATTAATTTAGGATATCTGGTTGGCATGGACGAGTTGGACTGAAGAGTCCATTTCTGTGCTATACGTATCTAAGTCTGAGATGTTGCCAGTCAGAGAGAATGCATACACCGCTATTTGGCTGAGTGCATTTGCTGATGCACATTTGCAAAAAAAATGACCAAGTTGTCCTCAACATATCATATCTTATGCTGTACAAGACCTTTGTGTTTTTCTTCACTTTGTGGTTGTGCTGGATTTGCTTTATATGTTTAGACCTGTAGAAAGTTTCAAATTAATAAGAATGGTCCAATAATCAATCATCCATCAGGATTTGTTTAACTACATTTTACTGAACAGTAAAATATGATAAGTTTTTTATGAGGAAACTACAGGCTGTCCCCAATTTATCCATAGATCCATAGAATCCCTACAGTGCGGAAACAGGCCCTTCAGCCCAACAAGTCCACACTGAGCCTCAACATCCCACCCAGACCCAACCCCCTGTAACCCACCTAATCTACACATCCCTGAAAACTACGGGCAATTTAGCATGGCCAATCCACCTAGCCTGCACGTTTTTCGACTGTGGGAGGAAACCGGAACACCCAGAGGAAACCCACCCAAACAGGGGGAGAATATGCAAACTCCACACTGACAGTCACCCGAGGGCGAAATTGAACCCAGGTCCCTGGTGCCGTGAGGCAGCAGTGCTAACCACTGAGCCGCTAATAATACCACTAGGCCATCACCTCCCCTTTGAATGTTCAACTTACAAACACAGGAATGTATAAATATTAATTTTAAGGATTCAATGTGCAAACGTTTCCTTGTACTTGCAAACAGCTATTTTATATTGCCCTGTGTTTTGTTCCGACTTGTGAATGGACTCAAATAGGAATTATCCGCACTGATGCAGACTAACTGCCAGGCAGAGCTGCAACATTGTACACGTACGGCATATGGAGTCCCTAAATGTGAACTCTCTTAAAGGGAAGGCACACATACAACAAAAAGAGAAGGATCCCTTTCCATCTCCCCCAAAATGTGTTTGCTCGCTTGTGTAAAAAGATATATTATTTTCTCAAAATAGGTTATAGCAGCTTTAATTATTGGGTCTCGTATTTTCTATCTTCAGCCAAGTGTAGTTGTCCAAACCTGTTGATGTTGTATATTTGGTTAACCTTACCACCATGGCCTTTGGGGAGAGTGCTTTTCATAAGCTTACTTGCTATCACCAACAAGAGATTCTTGTTTCAATCAAAACAGGAAGTTTTAGTAGCTGCTAACACAGTCTCTTAGAGTAGAGAAAAGTAACCCAAGTAAACAATGGCTTGCAAAGTTTCACTGGATGAACCTGACACATTGGTTCCCTGTCTTTGCCGATACAGATTACTGTCCTACTAACATAGCCAGGGAATGATGCCCGAGGTCTTGAATTAAGGAGAGAACAACTAAAAAAAGGATTTTTTTTAAAAACAAGTAAGGGACATTTTAAAATAATTCTACTACTTTATTCATACCAATAGACAGATGGGTGAGGAGGAATGTCCTTTTTGAATGTTCCTTAGTTTTGAAACTAGCAAGTTTCCCAAAGGACAAGCATCTAGAATTGGGACAGAGAATTTGGAAATCAAATTTGTTTTTCCAGTTTTCCCCACTGACTGACTCAGTGGGCATAGTAGTGAGTGGCTAAGCCAGATAGACCTGGGTTTTTACAGATCCGATCTGCAATCTATGCTGAGTCAGCTGACTTTATGTTAGGTGCCGCATATTATTAAACCAGACTGATTCAAATGCAGGCCAGCATTGTTCTAGGTTTGATTCCCTGTCTGTACTGCATTAACTAATCATAGCTGAGAGTATGCTTTTATTGAACATGGATCACGTTTCATTCCCTGAACAGCTCTCAGCCACTGTGTACTGCATGGATTTCTGTAAATTGCATTAATATCTGATTTGTCCATTATTCTGCTAAAGTGTACTTTTAAATTCAACCATTTTAAAGCTGTCTTTCCTTTTTTTTTGTAGAGGCGAGGTTTAATGCATGTACAAATGAGTCTTTGAGGTATACTCTGATATAATTGTGATCTGGGTAATCCTAAGATAGAGATCCTGTTAGAAGGTTGGAACTAAATTGGCTCTGAGCAGGGGAACTCTGCTTCCATGTTGTTGTACATCTGTATTGTTGATAAATATGCTTTAAGGAAACCTTGGGTTTGACCTGGAATGTATGTGAAGAACCCATGCTAAAACCGTTTTAATTGGAAACAAAAAACAGAAATTGCTGGAAACGTTTGGCATGTCTGACAGCATCTGTGGAGAGAATTCAGAGTTAAAGTTTTTTGGGTCCAGTGACCCTTCAGAACTATTCAGAACTTTTTCTGATTTCCAGCACCCACAGTTCTTTCTGTTTTTATACAGTTTTAATTGTATTTGTTTTACTGTGTGTTGAGAAACTGTGGCTGGAAACTATAGACAGACAGCTTAACCTTGACCTTCCCCAGAGAAAAACCCCATGTACATCCAGCTGGTCAGTTCAAAGCCCATGATGTGGCTATAAAACTTCATAATATTTGCATATTTTCATTTTTTTTTAATGTGTATATGTGGGTGCCACTGGTTAGGCCAGACCAATATGCATTACCTGACCCAGAGGGCAGATAAGAGTCGGTCACATTACTTTGGGTCTGGAGTCACATGGAGGCCAGACTAGGGAAGAACGATAGATTTCCCTCCCTAAAGGACATTAATGGAGCAGATGGATCTTTTACAGAAAATGACAATGGTTATGTCGTCACCATTAGGATACCTTTTTGTTTGTTCTAGATTTTTATTGAATTCAAATCTCATCATCTGCTCTGGCAGGATTCAAACCCATATCCCTAGAATATTAGCCTGGGATCCTGGATTACTAGTCTAATGATGTTGCTGCTACGCCATTCCCTCCCCTTGCTAATGGTTTACTGTTTATTTAAAATTATGCAGTCACGTTTCTGATTTCCTAAAGTTAACCTGCTTCAGAATCTTGTGAAGGCTTGTGTGGAAATTAAATTGAATTTACATGGTGCAGCATTAAATGATTTGCCATAATGAGTTATGGAAACATAGAAGTGTGAAATCTGGCAGTTTTGAACGTTGTTTTATCAATTGGTTTGTTCCAATTTAATACACAGCTTACCGATAGCACAAAAAGAAACTTGAAGAATAAGCTAAAAAAAGGGAAGTAATGCAGATGTACTTTAATATTAAGGAAGTAAAATGAAGAAGTGAAATAGGGATTTGGAAATGTTGAAGTAGGTTTGAACTGTTGCAGCAGAATGTGAAACATTCCTGCATGAATTTTATGGATCGATTCACTGTTTCTGCCATATTGTAGATAATGCATGTTCCAGGAATAACTCCCAATATTGCATTTCCTATCATTGGTAATCTTGATCTTGAACTGTCCGATTTCAACAAAAAAAATGAGCTCCAAAACCAAAAAGTCCACCTTTCATTCCAGATGGACTATCTGCTCGCAGTGCCCAGTCAGCTTTGTTTGCATAAAGTTTAAAACAGTCATGTACATTTTTAAGTTCAACTTTACTTGGAAGAATGTTTGCCCATTTTATTTGTCAAAGAATTAAGGAGGGTGTTTTTGACTTGTGCCTCATTCCAACATGAGTTGTGCATTCTGTTTGAATTGTCCAGTTCCAGCTTCTCCAGTGTCTTGTAATTTTACAAACAATTTGCACCCAAGCTATTTTAAAAATGAAATATGGTTTATCCATTTTGCAATTAAGCAAAGATTTGAAATGGCCGATTTAAGGTTTCCTGTCACCTTCAACTTACTTCCATGCAAAATGTTCTTATTGGTGATGCTCCAGATTTAGCCATCACTGCTTTGGCAAGCACAGGTAAGATTGCAGTAAGACCTGAGACTTTTAGTATTCATCAAGCAGTGTTGTATGGGTTATGTTTAAATTTGCAGCCCTAATTTCACCGGGTTAGATTTGCATAAACATTATCTCATGCTTGAGCTGGTGGTAGAGTCACAAGACCCTGGAGAATTTGAAAGTGAATAACTAAAAGCTTAGTTGGAGGCATTCTTGGGGTCCTGGTCACATGACATTCTGATCCCTCAACTTCTACAAACCTGAATGTGTCTACTTTCTTGTGAAGTTTGGGTCCATGTAGTTTATCATCTTTTGCCAGCTGCTATTGTGCACAAGTTTGAGAAGTTTAAATTGCAAATCTCCTGAGTTGTTAGAGGCAGAATTTTGGGAAGGGACCCCCCCATCCCCCCAACCCGTAATGCCAAAACAAATGCTTAAAAAAAATCTTGGTCCTTTGGTATAAAAAAAACTTTTTTCAAAGATATATTGATATAGATTGACCATTGCTTTATAAACCTCAGTAGTGGATTACTTAATCTCTAACATACCAGAGCTGTTTTACAGAAAAGGCATGTGAAAATGCCATACAATTATTCATTTAATGTTTAAATGGACCAGACTATCATTATGAAATGTTTTTGTGCACATGACCACTTGTGACCATAAGATGCAAGAAGCCATTCAATGAAATCATGGCTGATCTAATAGTCCTTGCCTCCTTAACCCCACAACCTTTGTTTCCTTTGCTGATTTAAGAATCTGTCTCTCGACTTTGAATATAATTAATGACTCGGCCTCTATAGCCCTCTGTGGTAAAGAATTCCAGATTCATTATCCCCTGAGAGAATAAATTCCTCCTCCTCTCTGTTTTAAAAATGTGGCCCTTATTCTGAGATTATGTCCTTTTGGTCCTAGACTCTCTTTGAAGGGGCAATAACCTTTCCATGTCTACTGTCAATTCCCCTAAAAATCATGTGTTTTTATAAGGTTGCCTCTCATTCTTCGAAATTCCAATGAGTACAGGCCGAACACACTCAACATCTCATAAAACAGTCCCTCTGTACGAGCCGAATGAACCTTCTTTGAACTGCCTCCAATGCCAATATTTGTTTCCATAGATAAGGGAATCAAAACTGTATCCGCTACTTTCCTTTTTTAATATATTGAAATTGGCCTCACTAAAATATAACTATCATTGACTGTGTTTCCTTTTCAGTTTAGTGATCAAGCCAATTCATATTTCTGTCATTGTGTCCAAGATGTACCCCTAGAGAAAACTGAAAACTCTGATTCCACTTAAATTTGGCACCAATGCTGCATGTGCATTTAAAAGCAGATCCCTTCGTTTTACCAACGTTCCATTCTCAACTCCTTAGCCCCACTACCAGACTGTTATCACTCAAATTGGCCAAATAAACTGTTCACATAATTTTGTTTTCTTCGGCTGCAGTTGTGCTCCTTCATTCTGTTAACACAGCAATTTTTTTGGTGATCAACGGATTTTTGCTAGCTAAGGACATTGTGTATGGAGTAGAATTAGCCATTTGGCATGTTGAGTCTGCTCCACCGTTCGATCATCGCTGAGATGATTCTCAACCCCCATTCTTCTGCCTTCTCCCCATAACCTTTGATCCCCTTACTAATTAAGAACCTATCTATCTCTATCTTAACTCAATGACTTGGCCTCCTACAGCCGTCTGCAGCATGGGTTCCACAGATTCATCACCCTCTGGCTGAAGAAATTCCTCCTCATCTTAATTTTAAATGTCATCCCTTCACTCTGAGGCTGTGCCCTCAGGTCCTAGTCTGTCCTACCAGTGGAAACATCATCTTCACATCCACTCTTTCCAGGCCTGTCAATATTCTGTAAGTTTTAATGAGAACCCCCTCATCCTTCCTAACTCCAATGAATACAGACATGGAATCCTCAACTGCTCCTTGTCTGACAAGTCCTTCATTCCAAGGATTGTTCTAGTAAACCTCCTCTCGACCCCCTCCAAGGACAGCATGTCTTTCCTTAATGTAGGGCAAGAAGTGCTCAATTATTTCATTGAATACTGGATCAGCTTCATAGGACAGAATGGTCTGCTCTTGTTCCTATGATCAACAGGTGCAGCTAAATGTTACACAGTTGTCCTTGACGTGGAATGCAGTGTGGTGTGCAGAATCTTTCACTGACTTTGAAATCATGCTCCGGTTTCTCCCTGAGTTTGCATCTAAAGTTGTTAAAAATGTCCTCACAAATGAATTTCAGGTACCCTCTTGTACATTGTTCTAGTATTGTTATCTGTGAGGCCAACAGTTATAAGACTACTTGTTTATTTAGATTACGGCACCAGTGCCAAAGCCTCTCACTGTATGTTTTCACATCCTTTTCTTCTGCAGCAATTGGGAGCCCTGGCTGATCATTTTGTTTCACCACCCAGTTTCCCCACCTCACCCTCACAACTCCCCCAAAACCCTCCACCCCTTTCACCAGCACTGAACCCAATTGTAACATTGTTGCTCAGAAGGAGCTACCTCAGCACAGACTAAGACTCAAACCTACTACCTTATGGTTACTGTAGTCCAACTAAACATTAGTTTAATTTTGAATCAGAGATAGTAGGAACTGCAGATGCTGGAGAATCCGAGACAACAAGGTGCAGGGCTGGATGAACACAGCAGGCCAAGCAGCATCATAGGAGCAGAGAGGCTGACGTTTCGGGCCTAGACCCTTCATCAGAAAAGGGGGAGGGGAAGGGGGTTTTGAAATAAATAGGGAGAGAGTGGGAGGCGGATAGAAGAGGGATAGAGGAGAGGATAGGTGGAGAGGAAACAAACACACTCAACAACTTCTCTTTCAATTCCTCCCACTTCCTACAGACAAAGGGGGTAGCCATGGGTACCCGCATGGGCCCAAGCTACGCCTGCCTCTTTGTAGGTTACTTGGAACAATCCCTCTTCCGTACCTACACCGGCCCTAAACCCCACCTCTTCCTCCGTTACATTGATGACTGTATCGGCGCCACCTCGTGCTCCCACGAGGAGCTCGAACAGTTCATCCACTTCACTAACACCTTCCACCCCAACCTTAAGTTTACCTGGACCATCTCTAACACCTCTCTCCCCTTCCTGGACCTCTCTGTCTCCATATCGGGCAACCACCTAGAAACCGATATTCATTTCAAGCCCACTGACTCCCACAGCTACCTAGAATACTCCTCCTCCCACCCACCTTCCTGCAAAAATGCTATCCCCTATTCCCAATTCCTTCGCCTCCGCCGCATCTGCTCCCAGGATGAGGCATTCCACTCCCGTACATCTCAGTTGTCCTCGTTTTTCAAGGACCGTAACTTCCCCTCCTCGGTGGTCGAGAACGCCCTCAACCGTGTCTCCCACATCTCCCGCACCTCATCCCTCACACCCCGTCCACGCAATAAAAACCAAAAAAGAATCCCCCTCGTCCTCACGTACCACCCCACCAACCTCCGGATCCAACGCATCATCCTCCGACACTTCCGCCATCTGCAATCCGACCCCACCACCAAAGACATCTTTCCCTCCCCACCCTTATCTGCTTTCCAGAGGGACAACTCTCTCCGTGACTCCCTTGTCCGCTCCACACTCCCCTCCAGCTCCACCACACCCGGCACTTTTCCCTGCAACCGCAGGAAGTGCTACACCTGCCCCCATACCTCCTCCCTCACCCCCATCCCAGGCCCCAAGAAGACTTTCCACATCAAGCAGATGTTCACCTGCACATCTGCCAATGTGGTATACTGCATCCGCTGTACCCGGTGTGGCTTCCTCTACATCGGGGAAACCAAGCGGAG
>NW_025971874.1:0-10152 GCF_021869965.1 Rhincodon typus
TTAACTCTGATTTTTTTCTTCGCAGATGCTGCCAGACCTGCTGAGCTTTTCCAGGCAACTTTGTTTTTGTTCTTGATTTACAGCATCCACAGTTCTTTCGGTTTTTATTTCATCACAATCAGCACTTAATTTAAAATCATTCTCTCACCATCTTACATCAACTACACCTTGAGCAGGCACACAGTCAATTACAATGAGAGAAAATCATCATTTCCCCGAGTAACGATGCTACTCTACCATGAATTGTTCATTCCCTCGAAATGCGCAGTTGTGCAATTCACTGCCTTTAAAGGGATAATATTGTTAAATAGTTTGATCGCGGGATTGTTTTGGGGCCACAGTAATACCACCACGTCAGTGACAAAGTTCTGTCCTTTACTATTGACGCAATGAACTATTTCCCAACCCACCCCACCCCCGCTGAGGGCTGACAGCACAAACGGTTTTAGGACTTTGATAAAGGCTGTCCTTATGAACATTTTATGCATTTGTGTAAAATTACGGTTAACGTGGCGCCAATGGAGGTGAAAAAGGCGCAACGCGAAGTATCAGAGCTGATTGACAAAAGTACGACTAGTCTCAGGAGGCGGTGGCTCCCGAAATGTAGTGCCCTGGCCGTGCACAGATTGCCTTGTCTTTAAGGCGCCACCTCTGGCGCTCCTTCTGCCTGTTTGGGGAGAACCTTAATTGCTCCTTTCTACTACAATTACACATCTCCAGGGACGCCTAGCCCGTAGAGACGGAGTGGGAAGGGTTTGATTGGGCGAAGCAAATAACGGTGCATGTTCCTGCTATAAGACCAACATCGTTCCAACCGACTGTCATTTGATTTCGATATCTTTCTTATTTTAATATAAATGATCAATTTACCCGAACACATCATTGACAAACCTTCAGAGTATATTGTATAACAACGAGTCTTATTGATACTAAACAGGAGGGAAGTCGCATATCTTATTATTTTAACCAAGAAATCAGTGGACATGCAAAATGGAAGAAAAGTCTTTGGAGAAATTTATCCGAATAGGATGGTGGAGTTACCGATCCGCACTTCTGCAAAAAAACAACCAAAAGTTGACAAAAAGGTACATACCCCACTTAAACAGCAACTGTTTAAATAATCTCTCAGTAAAGAATTTGATAGAGGGTCAAGTGCGATTTCTATTTGTCAAATTGGCTGCTTTTCTTCGTGCAGTACATATAGTTCTGTATAGGTAAATCCATATTTAATTTACCGAGTGTTGATGTGAATTGTTTTAGAATACCTTTGTTCAAACATCTTAGGTTAGTTATAAATGAACAATTCCCCAATCACTACTATTCTGCATATTTGTCATCGCTGTATTTGAATACGCAGACATTTTATTATGTGAAATCATATTGACAAAAGTACGGTTTTATTTTATCTTCAAATTGCGACTTTCCTGGCAAGTGCAGAAAAATTTGCAGAAAGCCCTTGGAACCAGCTCGCAGGTGACTATTTATTCTGAAGCGGCAGACAGTGCACCAGACTCAGGTACAGATAGCCATTCTATTCACTCCTTTCGACAGGCACGTGTACACCTTGTCATCTACATTCAAAACTCAAGACCACTTTGTTTTTAGCATTCGTGACTATAGATGAAACGGTATGGCAGGATTTGGCAGATTGCACATCAGGTTTACACCAGGAATCTTCGAATGAACCCACTCCGCAGGTGTGTGTCAACTGACTTATTCTCATTTGTCTTTTTAGTGTGGGTAAATGTTAGTGTGAGAGAGTGTTGCCGTGTGGGAAGGAGGGCGTGGATGCCAATATGTCAGAACGAACCGGTGATTAGGTGAGATTCTGTGAGACAGTAAGAATCTGACTTGTGTGTAAGAAACAATATGTAAGTCTGTGGTCTGTAATTGAGGAGGTGAGAGATAATGACGGAATGTCCATGCGAATCACTGCGAGAATCCGAGAGCTTGTTGGTAAGGTACTGTACTCAATGAGTGAATCTGAATGAATGAGATCGCACGTTATGTATGAATGAGTGCATGGGAGCCAATCAATGTTTGCATAAGAGAATGTATACTTAAGTAAGAAGGTCTGCAAGTAAATGGCTAAATGTGAATGGCTGGGTGAATCTGTGAATAGTAGGTGCTTTATTGCATGTGTGAGAGAGTAAATAGTTTATTCTATGTGCGTCTGTGCTTCATTCTCTGCTGTATGCGTAGAGGTAATTGGGAACTGTATCTGTCTTTTATTATGTTGGATTATTCTGATCATGTTACTATTTCAGTATTTTATCTGTTGTGCAGATTATAAATGTTGTGAGAAATCATTTTAACATACTTAATGAAAATGTTCATTTCAGAAAGAAGTTTTAGTTTTATTTAACAATGTATTTTTACATTATAGTCCCTTGGATTTCATGACAAAACCAAAACTACAATCAATCAAGTTGTTCTCTTTCACATTCTAAGTGTCTTCCATTCTAATAGTTTCAGTTTTTGTTGATTTGAAATGTTTGGCTTTAAGAATTATCATCCTGGAAAGCTGTTCAGTGATGAAAGAAGTTAATATACTTTGACACTTTTCAAACATCTTTCTAATGCATTCCATTTATCTAATGTTGATGTTAGATTCAGATTGAAAGTAGAATCCAAATTAAATTGTCAACAGATATTTTAAATAGGCATATAATAGATCTTTCATTCCAATCACATATGGTATGTGGAGTGCCAGTGTTGGACTGGGGGGAACAAAGTCAGAAGTCACATGAACCCAGTTATAGTCCAACAAATTTATTTGAAATCACAAGCTTTTGCAGCGCTGCTCCTTTACTTCGCCTGACGAAGGAGCAGAGCTTCAAAAGCTTATGACTGCAAATAAACCTGTTGGACTATAAGCTGGTGTTGTGTGACGTCTGACCTTAACCAATGCAATAGTAACAGTATAATATTTTGAAGATTATAACTTTAATGCCCATCAGAATTCAAAAATACTTATAATTGATCTTGCAGTTTTGGCTACAATTCATAGCAGAACTATTAGTCTCTCAGTGCATTAAACAGAGTACAAATGGGAAAATAAAACAGAAAATGTCAAATTCCTAAACATGAGATAACTTTCCTTTTGCCTAGGACCAAGGTACATGGATGAAAATGAAAAGGGATAGAGATCTTTTATGTCAAATCTGGTGAATTGATGTGTGATGAATGAGGCACAAATGTTAGTATTGAAATGAGGTGGCAGGTGAAGTTCACTGCTAGCAGGTATGCCTCACCTTTGGTGTAGTTTTCTGTGGGTTCCTGCTTTCTCCTCATTCGCCCCAAGTGCTATATCTAGTTGCCTCTTGAATAAAGTCAATGTTCTGGTATCAACTACTTCCTGTAGTAATGAATTCCACAGGCTCACCACTTTCGGGGTGAAGAAGTGTCTCCTCTTCTCTGTCCTAAATGGTGTATCCTGAATCCTCATACTATAACCATTGGTTCTGGACACAACCACCATCAGGAATAACCTCCCTGCATCTACCCTGTGAAGTCCAGTTAGAATTTTAAAAGTGTCTATGAGATTTCCCCCTCATTTGTCTCAACTCTGGCGAAAACAGTCTCAACCTAATCAATCTCTCCTCATACGTCAGAACTGCCATCCCCGGAATCAGGCTGGTAAACCTTCGCTGCACTCCCTCAAGAGCAAGAGCATCCTTCCTCAGAAAAGGAGACCAAAACTGCACACAATATTCTAGGTGTGGCCTCACTAAGGCCCTGTATAACTGCAACAACACATCCCTGCTCCTGTACTCAAAAGCTCTCACAATGAAGGCCAACATACCATTTGCCTTCTTTACCACCGGCTGCTCCTGCATGCTTACCTTCAGCAAATGGTGCACAAGGACACCCAGATCCCACTGCACACTCCCCCCTCCCAATTTACAGCCATTCAGGTAGTAATCTGCCTTCTTGTTTTTGCTTCCTACGTGAATAACCTCACATTTATCCAAATTATACTGCATCTGCCATTGATTTGCCCGCTGACCCAACCTGTCAGATCATGCTGAAGAATCTCTGCATCCTCGTCGCAGTTCACCCTCCTACCCAATTTGGTATCATCTGCAAACTTTGAGATGTTACATTTTGTTCCCTCATCCAAATCATTGATATATATTGTTAATAGCTGGGGTCCCAACACCGATCCCTGTGGCACCCCACGAATTACTGCCTGCCAATTTGAAAAGGACCCATTAATTCCTACTCTTTGTTCCCTCTCTGCTAACCAGTTTCCTATCCATCATTCTAAAATGCAAACTCATTGCTGACGAATTGTTCTACTGGAGCATCATTCCACAGCCTTTTGGGCCTGAGACATTTCTGACTGTTGCTATCCAGCAGAAAAGGCCCCAGAGGGTAGCCAGGAATGCCACTACAGGCTTGTTGTGCCTGGAGCCAAACTCTTGATTCATTGCAGCTATTTCCAGAGTGAGGTTTTACCAGGGGAGCAGTCGTTCCACAGAGAGAAAACATTGATTCCTTGTGTTTTTTTATAATTGTAGAATATCTGTGGGGTGCTGTTCCTCACTTTTGACTAATCGTGTTGGGAGAGGAAAATTATGTTAAAATATGAAATATTTGTTAATTTTATTGTTGATATGTTCTAAGTAAACCATTTACAGCTGAATTCATGCAGTGATTCTGTAATTTGTTCAGCTAATGATAGTCTTCAGGGGATTATCAATTTTGGCATAGAGAATAGTATAAGCAGGAACAGCGCTTGCCGCAGGATGGTAACGTTCTGGCTTATTAAATTTAAATGTAGTTTTGCAATTTTGAATTCTTGATTCCTGGGGATCAATATTTGCAAAAGGAAGTTTTGATAATGTAACCAGTTATGGTTCAATAAACATAAATACAATTTAATTGTAAGGTATTTTAGGTGCAAAACTCAGAGTGATACTTCTCATTTTTTAGGCCACATCTGGGGAGGTAATGGCCTGGTAGTATCATTGTTTCACTATTAATTCGGATATCCAGATAATGTTCTGGTGACTTGGGTTCAAATCCTGCTATGGGAGATGGTGGATTTGAATTCAACAAGAAAAAGTTGAATTAAGAGTCTAATAATGACCATGAGACATTACCTTGTCTGGCCTGCACGTTAGTCCAGATTATCAAAGCAATGTGGTAGACTCTTAACTCAGGGCCACTCAACTGCTGACCTCACTACAACTTTGTTCAAACATGGACAAAAGAGCTGAATTCCAGAGGTGAGGCGAGAGTGACAGCCCTTGACATCAAGGCAGCATTCAACTGAATGTGGCATCAAGGTCAGACTTCACCTGACGAAGGAGCAGTGCTCCAAAAGCTTGTGATTTCAAATAAACCTGTTGGACCATAAGTTGGTGTCATGTGACTTCTAATCTTGTCCATCTAAAAGGACAAGAGCAGCAGATACTTGGGAACACTACCATGTGCAAGTGCCCCTCCAAGCCACTCACCATCCTGACTTGGAAATATATTGACTTCCTTCACTATTGATGGGTCAAAATCCTGGAATTCCCCTCCTAACGGCATTGTGGGTCTACCTTCTTCACATGGTCTGCAGTGGCTCAAGAAGGCAGCTCACCAACATCTTCTTAAGGGCAACTAGGGACAGACAATAAATGCTGGCCAGACAGTGGCATCCATATTTCCATGAAAGAATTAAAAAAGAACTATTGAATATTGATCTACTACCAAATCTGCCTACAATTCCAGAATATTCTGGCATTTGCAGTTTTCTTTCAATTTTAGAAACTTTTTAAAATCCTTTCTTCACTGGGAAAAATAGGAACAAAATCCATAAAGGTGTCAATCTAAAATAGATGGTAAAATTATGCATAAATTGTGTAACAAAAATAATCTTAAGAATTTACATTTTATGTTTTAACGATATTCAAACTTATTGGCAAATTTTAAATTGAAGTAAATGGTTTAATTTCCTTTATTTCAGCTGAAATGAGTACATAACTCTTACATTTTTGTAATATCTTAATATCTTAATAGTTGCAGTGAGTTCTCTCCTTAGTTGAAACACTTCAATTAAATTCCTTATGCATATTGAAAAAGTACTTTTAAGATGAAATACTTTGACATCTCAAGAGGCTTGAGAAGCAGCCTAAAGTCCTAATAACCATAATTACCATTGTAATTTAGTTGTTCTAATTGACAGTAAATAAATTAATTTGAACTGATAACTAAAACAAAAGAGACAATGATATCTATAAAATTTTCAGTGAACGACAGAGTACATAATCACTGGCAGTGAGTTACAACATTCAAACAGAATGCTCTAATTCGATTATATCAATAAGAGTGATGCATCAATTTATGAACATTTTTAGAAACTATAATCAAATTACAGCATTCAAGTTGGCAAAAACTTTATCCCAAACAATTTATTGTTATTTCTAATCAACATTCAGTTTTGGCTTTTCTTATTATCATCAAGATCCTGAGTTAGTTTAGTTACACAGTGGTGGTTTCATATTACAGATGAATCTTAATAAAATAGATTGTCAATTTCAACCATAAGATATATGTTAGGTGCTGTAAAAGAGATTCATTAAGAGTATTAATATAAAGATGCAATTCATAGTCAAAGGGGTTCATATGCCATAGCAAACTGAATGCAAATCTTAATATTCATCAGAGTTCATTTGATTAAGCTACCTACTACTGTATATATTGATTGGATTTATTCTTAAAAACCAGTTGTTGATTTTCAGTCAGATAATTTTATACATTTGGTCTGATAGTAATGGGAATGTATTTAACATTGAAATTAACCTCCTCACACAATTATCCTTCATTTCATTACAAAGTCATAGAGTCATACAGCACAGTAACAGACTTTTTGGTCCAACCAGTCCATGCTGAACATGATCCCAAACTAACAACTCCCACATGTCTGCTCCTGGCCCATATCCCTCCAAACTGCTCCTATTCATGTACTTATCCAAATGTCTTTTACACGTTGTAATTGTACCCACATCCGCCACTTCCTCAGGAAGTTCATTCCACCTGCGAATCACCCTTTGTGTAAAAAAATTGCCCCTCATGTCCTTTTTAAATCTTTCTCCTCTCACCTTAACAATCCCATATAAATTTGCAGAGCAGCCTAATTTTTATGCCTCACATTTAGACGTGACTGACTGAGGAAGAAAATAGAGTAATAGAAAAATTTTTAAAAAATTCTATGAACTCTTAAATCTGTAAAGTTGCATGAGCCATATTTAAGTTCAGATAATATTTCTAAATTGCTTGATTCACTCAAAGCTATCTATTAATCTTTATGTAATCACTGCCAGATCTCCATTATGCTGAAATCTCCCTTGGTTATCAATAATACTCCGTAGAAAGAATTGCAATTACTAATGTGTGACTTTGAATGCATTACTTAAGTTAAATTAAATAGCCTATTAGGTATTTTTCAAATTTCTACTGATTCATTTTGATTATGTGTATCTGATGGTCTATCCTTTTTCTTCAAATTATGGGTGTCAGTTGTATTGACTACGTTTGTAGTCCGGTGAGTGTAAAAGAAGTGGATCTAACTTGATAACAAAGTGTGGAGCTGGAGGAACACAGCAGTCAGGCAGCATCAGAGGAACAGGAAAGCTGACGTTTCAGGTTGGGGCCCTTCTTCAGAAATTTAACTTGAGTTAGTTTAAGCCACTTAAAATACTCGTTAGGGCAGATAAAGAGAAAGTCTTTCCCCTGATGTAGGGCCAAAACAAGGTATATAAGCTTCAAACCAGAGCTAGGCAACTCTGGTATTTAAGCACTTCTTCCCACAAAGGGTGATGAAAATTTAGCACCTGCACTCCCAAAAGGCTGTAGAGGCTACATCAATAAAAAGATTCAAAATTGCAACAGAACCTTTAGGTAAATCTGGGCACACACAGGCTTGTGCCGTGTGGCAGAAATGCTGCCGGGAATCAGTGCCAAGCCTGACGAGCAGAGGCCGGCTTCCTCTTTGTGTTGAAGTGTGAAGAGATTTGCCGGCTTCAGGTGTATTGTGGTTGGTTCGTGTGGCTGACCTATTGAAATGAAGCAGGCTGCCTGTACAGTGATTGCTGCCACACCACAGGCAGTTCACAAAACGCCTGCAATCCTGTGCCATCGATATAGAGTGCACGGCAGCGTTCCAATGTTTTCATCAAGGTTACCAGATTACAGACAGACAGCATTCAACGCCGAGTTCAATTTTATTGCGGCACCGAGCGAGAACTCTGATGTTTGAACTTTATTTAGTTTCCCACGAACACAGATCACCTTAATAGCTGCTGTTTGCAGCATTGTTGCTTCAAGATAGTCAGCTTGATAACTGCTGTTTATCTGTGATCATAGAGAGCAGTTTGCCCTGAGCTGGCGCTGTTTACAAGTACTAACAGATTCTCTCATAGACCAACAGCTCTTCCAATGGCACTTCAAACCTGTTACATGCATTTTCCGCAATGGAACTTTGAATTTCAGGTATGTTTGCTTATGCATGTTATATTTAGGGCACTGCTTAAGATACTTCCTCTGTATTTATGCCTAGTGGGATATGAGCTCTGTCCAAGGGCAGCTCCTTGGCTCTCACCGGCTGAAGCTTCAGGTTATAGTGTTTGTTCGGCAGTGGCAGTTTGCCATCGCCACCCCGCCACCAACCTCCACCCCCCCACCCCGCCACCCAACCCCCACCACTCCCTCCAGGGACAGGGTGATGGGGTCTGTCCCAAGGCAGCCTCAGTCAGAACTGGAATTGAACCCGCACTGGTTCTGCATCGCATCTAGCCACCGGAGGCTGAGATACGGTCACAAACATCCACACAACACAAACTCGCTTTTCTTTCTTGTTAATGCTTTTTAATACAACCTGCATTTGTCAGAGCCAGTTCACACTGGAGAAATGGGCGCCAGCAATAATTCCTCAGCGGACCTGGTGGAAGGAAATGTTTTTGGGAAACGGGGAGAGTAGTCTGGAGGTTTAGGGAGACAGTTCCAGGCGGTCAGGCTAAGCGGGCCGTGGAACATATCAGAGACGAGAAAGACACTGGAGGAAGTGGCAGAGAACTGGCTGGGGAGAAAATTGACATAAACACTGATTTAATTAACATCGACTAAATATCCTATAACACATAAACACCTTACAATGTTAGATCATACTAGGGGGGTAAACTGTGCTCAGTATATGAAGGATGTGATTTCATCGCCAGGAATTTTGTTCTTTTTGCAGAATCAGGCTTTAGATACAGCATCGGAGTTTGACCTGCAGGATTTCAAGGACGTTAGCATGATAATGTGCGGTAAGTACATGTCATTGGGCATCTGTGAAACATTCAGAAAGTATACCGAGGATTTCGTGGATTCACAGGCACAAATGAACACTGTACCGACGTCCTCACCAGCCGTTGCCACTGGAAACAAGAGAACACATTGATGAGAGATTTAACAATGAGCGCGGGTTCTAAAAAGAAACCTACAGCATGTCTGAACTTGCTGGTCCACTAAATCCGTGCTCACTTGTGACAATCTGCCAAAGGTCACAGCATGAGGGCAATGACCATGGTTTAAAGGGGACGTTTCTGAAAGTATTGCAAAACTCTTTCTAATTAACCTTCGATTTTCCAAACAAGCTCCTACGCACAAGCTTGTATTGTTAAAGTAATCTGGAAGTACAAACGACAAGCACCTTACGCTGTCACACAGTTTAGTTTCAAAGCATTTCCCGAATCAGAACAGCGAGGACAACGGAGCACCCTTACTATTACTAGTCATCCTTGTCCCACAGAACCAATACTGATTGAAGCTAAATGTCCATATTTCAGCTGCAATGGGACCGAGGGGTTGCTCCCCCAGACAAATCCTTTCTGTCACAATGACCCACGAAACAAGGCAACTAAGGAAATGCAATCAGAGACAGTAGGAACTGCAGATGCTGGAGAATCTGAGATGACAAGGTGTAGAGCTGGATGAACACAGCAGGCCAAGCAGCATCAGACATCAGCCGTCGAGACATCAATCTCCTCAACCTCTTCACCCCTCTCACCCACTCCAACCTCTCCCCCACAGAACGTGCAGCCCTCCGCTGCCTCCGCTCCAATCCCAACCTCACCATAAAACCTGCGGACAAGGGAGGCGCAGTTGTAGTATGGCGCA
>NW_025971875.1:0-10152 GCF_021869965.1 Rhincodon typus
CAGATACTGAAGCAGTCCTTGTTCAAATGCAACAATACCTGGCTTGGGCCAACAACTGCAAATAACATTTGTGTCACACAATAAAACCATCACCAATAAGAGACAATCTAACCACTGCCCCTTGGCATTCGACAGCGTTACCATCATTGAATCCCCACTATCAACATCCTGAGGGTCATCATTGACCAGAGATTCAACTGCACTCACCACATAAACACAGTGCACGAGCAGGTCAGAAGCTGGGAATACCACAGGGACTAATTCTCCTCCACTCTCCTCAAAGCCTGTCCACCATGTACAAGGCACAAGTCAGGAGTGTGATGGAATAGTACCACTTGCCTGGATGAGTGCAGCCCCAACAACACAAGAAGCTTTAACCATCTCGGACAAAGCAGCGCGCTTGACTGCCACGACATCCACAAATATCCACTCCCTGTACCACCGACAGTCAGTAGCAGCAGTGAATGCTATCTACAAGATGAACTGCAGAAATTCACTGAAGATCCTCAGACAAACCCACGACCACTTCCGTCTGGAAGAACAAGGATAGCATATTAGAAATACCAGCTGCAAGTTCCCCTCCAATCCATTCACCAACCTGACTTGGAAATACATTGAATGCAACTGTGAAGGAAGACAGTGATCCACCAAGAGGGAGAAAGAGAGAGAGAAAATCTAAGAGAAATTACAAGTGCTGTAAACAAACTAAAATTGTAGTCTTCAAATATCCTAATTAATAGCACTAGTGCAGAGAGGGGCAACCATTAGATAATCAATGTCACTAAAGCACCAGTTAACAGGAACATGTCAGCCCCAAGACATACAGAAGAAAAATACCCTCTTCTGTAAATAATACACAAGATTCATATGTTCTCGTGATGGCAGGCATGGTCCTGTTGAAAAAGGTTCTTCCTGAAAGATGGCTCCTTCACCACCACTCAGTACCAGCATGGGAGTGTGCGTGTGGTGGGGGCGGCTCGGTTAATGATGATCTTCTGTTTCCTTCACTGGCTGAATGTTAAAAAGAATGCATCAGTTAGTCAAGTGACCAACTCCCCATGGGAATGACGGGAAGCGGGGGTGGAAGAGGTTAAGGGATAAATGTGCGTTTTGAAGACCATCCAAACTGGGGGAATTATGCATGAGGCTAATACTGTCAAAATGCTTTTGGGTGGGGCGGAGGACGAGGAAAGATGCAGCAACCGTCTGCTCATGTTGTGGGATACTGTTGCACCTGTCAGAGCAGGACATGGAGAGGAAGCAACATAATGAACGCATATGGAACTGAAACATCAAATTTACAGGGCAGCAACTGTTCCACCTCCAAGGACTTGGTGCAAATGCCTCAACAATTGAACAGACCGGCAAATTCCAGGAGAGGTAGTCACTCGGCAGACTTTTGATCATTCAGAAGGCTGAGGACAACCTGAGCTTCTTAATCTCTCCACATTAAGACACAAATCAGGCGTGTGATGGAATATTCCCCACCTGCCTGGACAGGTGCAGCTCCAACAACACAAGAAGCTCAAAACTGTTCAGGACAAAGCAGCCCACTTGATTGGCACCACATCCACAAACATTCACTCCCTCCAACACCAACACTTAGCAGCAGCAATGTGTACCATCTACAAGGTACACTGCAGAAATTCCACCAAAAATCCTCATACAGCACTTTCCAAACACGTGACTACTTTCACCTCGAAGGACAAGGGCAGCAGATACATGGGAATACCACTCCCTACAAGGTCCCCTACAAACTTCGAATATGTCATCATTCCTTCACTGTCGCTGGGTCAAAACCCTGGACCTCCCTTCCTAACAATATTGTCCTTCCGAGCAGCACAGTGGCCAATGGTTTGCACTGCTGCCTCACAGCATCAGAGATCTGGGTTCAATTCAGTCTCAGGTGACTGTGTGTGGGGGTTTGCACATTCTTCCCATGTCTTTGTGGGTTTCCTGCACGTGCTCCGGGTTCCTCCTACAGCCTAAAGATCTGTGGATTAGGTACATTGGCCACGCTAAATTGCCCTTTGTGGCCAGGGATGAGTTGTTATGTGAATTATCCATGGGAAATGCAGGCTTACAGGGATGGGGTGTGGTGTGTCAGTCTGGTGGAATGCTTTTTGGAGTCATTATGGACTTGTTGGGCCAAAAGGCCTGTTTCCACACTGTTGGGATTCTAAGGATTGAGGGTCAATCGTCAGCACAAGGACTGGAGTGGTTCAAGAAGGCAGCTCAATACCACCTTCTCATGGGGCAACTAATGGCAGCCATTAAAGCTGGACCAGCCAGCGATCTTTAGATCTCACAAATGAATTTTTAAAACCCTGAAGTCCTCACCCATGGGCTCATTCCAGTCAATCTTATCTCCTTTGGTTCATAGAAACATCGAAGAATAGGAGTAAGCACTTCGAGCCTGTTCCACCTTTCAACATGATCATGGCTGATCATTAAACTCACACTGTTTCTACCCACTGTCTTTGTTCTCTTTAGTCCGAAGCACAATATCCAATTTCCCTTTGAAAATAGTCAATGGTTTCACCTCAACAGTTCCCAGACAGAATTCCACAGGCTGACCTCCGTCTGGGTGAAGACATTTCTCTTCATTTCCTAAATGATCTCCTTTTCCTCCTTGACTCTCATCCTATTTCTGGACTCCAAAGTCATTGAGGACATCCTTACTGCATCTACCTTGTCCAACCTCGTTAAATTTATAGGCTTCCATCAGATGCCCGTTCTTCTTTTAAACTCACACGAATATAGTCCTAACTGATCCAGTCTCCCTTCATCTCTCAATACCACCATCCCAGAAATCACTATGGTAAATCTTTCACTCACTGTCACTATAACCAATCCATGAATCCCCTCAATAAAGCAGCCAACAAACCATCCTTTGTTCACCACCTGCAATAGGGTCAGGGTCAGGGTCAGGGTCAGAGTCAGGGTCATACTTGCTTTCAGCGACTGGTACAAGGACACTAAGGTCTCAGTGCACCCCTCCCTTTCCCAATCTATCACCCTTCAGATAATAAATGGCTTTTCAGTTTTTGCCCCTAAAGTAGATAACTTCACATTTATCCGAGAGATGGTTCATCTGCTACGTACTGACCCGCTCATCAACTCAACTCAACCTGCCCTGAGAGCCACCATATCATGGCCCCAACAGATAGGGTAACATACAGAGCCAAGACTGAGGAACATGCCTCACGGAAGACTTCGTGCAAGGCTCAACAAAGATGGTATACCCAGAAACAGCCTTCCAACCTCACGTGTGCAACAGGTTCAAAGTATCGGCGATGTACGAGGAAAGAACAGGTGTTCGGCAACTAATTAGTCACGAGGAACCATGTGACCACGAGTCCGTGTCCAAACCCCACGTGAGCAAAAGGGGGCGGGCGCGACAGTTTAACCAATCAGATGACAAGGTCTGTGCATGACCCCCGCCGACGAACGACACAGTCTCGCCCGTGAGGACCGGGGCGACGCTCCAATCAGCGGAGGCAGGGGAAAGACTGAATTGAGAAGGAACTTCTTCACCCAGAGTGTTGTTAATCTATGGAATTTCTTGCCCAGTGAAGTAGTTGATGCTACTTCAGTAAACGTTTTTAAAGATAAGGTAGTTATTTTTTTGAACAATGAAGGAATTAACGGATACGGTGAGAACGCGGGTAAGTGGATCTGAGTCCACGAAAAGATCAGCCATGACCTTATTGAATGCCGGACCAGGCTCGAAGGGCCAGACTGCCGACTCCTGCTCTTAGTTCTTATGTTCTAAAGCCAGACCACGACCACGACCACGCCCACACCGAGGAAAGCGCGCCAGCGAAGGTGATGATAGGTGCGTGCCCCCGCAAGCGCGAGGTCTCTTGTTTTCAAATTCTGAACCATCACCGTCAGCACCGATATCGTTCCCCGTACCCCCGCCCCCGCGATAATGCGGACCCTCCCTCGGCACCGACACCCCAGCCCCTCTCGGTAGAAAGAGGAAGTTACTGTTTTGAGTCCATTGCAACGAGTTGCAATTGAAGTGAAGTGGAAATTTGATGGATATGATCCTGTCGAAAAGGGATAGAGAAATACATGGAACAGAAGGGATTATTAGCGTAAATTAGCGAGTGAGGGGGTTTGCAGATCAAAGTGTGCCAATGAATAAAAGGGGAAAGAGAGTGGTAAAGGTTGTACAGGAGAGACAAAGCATTGCTCCAGCGCAGGTGTTAATGGTAGAATGAAGATCTGTTTGAAAAGGAAATGAAGCATGAAGACAGGATGCAATCACTTGGGGAAAGTATATCCAATCATTAACTGTGTTAATGGGTCTAGAGCTGTTGAACACAGTATTGAATGTAGACCAATGTTTTGTCTCGTCTCAACAACCATTACCACTGCCTTTGTGTTCTGTGGAAGGGTCACCGGACCTCGAACTTTAACTCTGTTTTTTTTGTTGCCTCCACAGAGGCTGCCAGACCTGCGGAACTTTTCCAACAGCTTCTGTTTTCGTTACCTTTGCCTTTGCTTTGTGTTCAATGGTGAATTTGATCTCTAATCTCCCTCACCCTGTAACTTTGTCTTGACCTTATAGCCCACATTCCTGTCTCCCCCTTTCAACAGCATAGAACATAGAACATTACAGCGCAGTACAGGCCTTTTTACCCTCGATGTTGCGCCGACCTGTGAAAGCATTCTGCAGCCCATCTAACGATCTAAAACACTCTCACATTTTATCTTTTACTGCAATTGAGTTTGAAGGCAGGACACAAATTTCCAAGTATGCTTCCACCTCCTGGAGGTAGTGCTGCTGTCATTCTGCTCAATTTGCTTTCCTCCCTTTCCAGGGTCTTAATGTCCTTCCTGAAATATGGTCTTCAGAATTCACTATGGACGCAACTGGAGCTGACAGCACTACTTTATAAAGGTTTAGCATCACTTTCATGTTTTTTGACTCTGATCTTCTAGAACTGAAGCCCAGAGTCCCACTGGCAGTGCCTAATTATCTCAGTACTGACCCTCTGACAATGAGGCACTCCCACAGTACTGATCCTCTGACAGTACTCACGACTTCAGTACTGATCGTCTAATCATGTCGCATATCCTCAATTCTGACCCGCTTTGAATGAGGGACTGCCTCAGTATTGACCCTCTGACAAAAAGGGACTGCCTCTGAGCGGCCCTTCTGGCAGTACTGCACTACTTCAGTACTGACCCGATGAGCGTGTTGCATTCCTTCAATTCTGACCCGATTACATCCGGGAAGTGCCTCACACCAGATCCTCTGACAATGAGGCAAACACTCAGAACAGATCCTCTGACAAAGAGGTACTGCCTCAGAACAGACCGGCTGACAATAAGGTACTCCTTCAGTACAGATTCTTTGATAATGAGTCCCTCCCTCAATCCTGACCCTCTGACAGTGCTGCATTACCTCAGTATTGACCATCTAAACTCCCTCAATTCTCATCCCTTTGTAATGAGGCAATGCCTCAGAACTGACCCGCTGACAATAAGGCATTCTGACCTTCTGACAGTGCTGCATTACCTCAGTACTGACACACTAACAGTTCTTCAAAACCTCAATATTGAGCCCCTGACATTTGACACTCCCTCTATTCTGACTCCATCACATTGAGGCACTGCCTCAGAATGGATCCTCTAACAACGAGTCACTCCCTTACTGCTCACCCTCTGACAATGAGACACTGCCTCAGACCTGACACTCTGACAATGTGGAAGTATTTCTGGGCTGACCCTCCAGTCGTGAGGTACTGCCTCAGAACTGACCCTCTGTTGGAGCTGAAGTACCTCAGTACTGACTCTTCAATCGTGAGGCACACCCTCAATTCTGACCCCCTTACAATGAGGCACTGCTTCAGAATTGAGCCGCTTACAACATCTTCCGTACTGACCCTCTGATAATGAGGCCCTCCATCAGAACTGATTCTGTCTTAATGGGTGACTCCTTCAAGACTGACTCTCCAGAAATGACATGATCGCCCTGCAGAGGGAGTCATTGTGAAGGAAGCACTCCCTCAGTACTCAGCCTCTGACAGCTCTTCAATACCTCAGTACAGACCCTCTGACAATGATGTACTCCCTTAGTAGTGACACTCTGACTGCAATACCTTACTCCTGACCTTCTAATCATGTCTTCCTCCCTCAATTCTGAATCCATTACATGGAGGCACTGCCTCAGAACTGACCCACTGACAATAAGGCATTCCCTCAACTGAATCTCTGACAGTGCTGCACTACCTCAGGACTGACTCTGTGTTGTGAGGCCCTTCCTTAATTCTGACCCTGTAAAAATGAGACATTACCTCAGTATTGACCCTCTGACAGAGTGGCACTGCCTCACAATTGACCTACTGACAACGGGGCACTCCCTCAGTGAGGACCCTCTTACAGAGCTTTGATATTAGGAGAGTACTGCACTGCGAACAGGTCAATATTAAGGGGATGCCGCATTCTCGATGGCCAATATTCAGGGAGTGCTGCACTGTTGGTGGGCCAGTATTCAGGGAGTGCCACATTGCTTGTGGTACGATAATAAGGGAGGTCTGCACTGGCAGAGAGTTTGCACCGAGGGAATGGTGCACTCTCACATGGTCAATATTAAAGAAGTTTTTCACCCTCAGAGGTTTCATATTAGGGGAGTGCTGCACTGTGAGCAGGCAAAGATTAAAAGAATGCTGTACTATCAGAGGGTCCATATTAAGGGAGTGCTCCACTATCGAAGCTCAATATTAAGTAAGTGGTGCACTGTCAGAGGGTAACTATGAATGGAGTACTGCAACTTCAGCGACTGAGTGCTCAGGCAGAGCAGCACAGCAAAGTGTCAGTAATGAGAGAATGCTCCATTGTCAGAGGCTTAGCACTGAGGCAGTGCTGTATTGTCAGAGTATCATCACTGAGGGAGTACCACAATATCGGAGGGTGAATATGAAGCATGTGCTACACTGTCAGAGGGTCAATGATGACAGAAAGCTGCGCTGTCAGAAGGTCAGTAGTGAGGGAAAGTTGCATTGTCAGAGTGTCTTCACTGAGAGAGTGCCGCTCTGTTGAAAGGCCAATATTAAGGGTGTGCTGCACTGTCAGAGGGTCAGCATTAAGGGAGTGGCACACTAACAAAGAAGCACTGCCAGAGAGCTGATCCTCTGACTATGAGGCACTCCCTCAGTACTGACCCTCCAACAGTATAATTAATTCTGGAGTACTGATGACTGACCCTCTGATAGTGTATTTCTGCCATATGTTAACCCTCTGACATATCGATATTCCCTCATCACGAACCTGACGACTAACCATTTGAGAGAGATGAGCTCGCGTACTATTGACCCTCTGAAACTGGAGCACTCCCTTAATATTGACCCGCTGACAGTACAGCACTCTCTTAATATCGACCTTCTGACAGGGCGGCTCCCTTTCAGTACTGGCCTCCCACAGGGCAGCACTCTTTCACCATTGACCCTCTGCCAGTGCAACATTCCCTTAATATTGTTTCATAGAATCCCTACAGTGTGGAAACAGGCCCTTCAGCCCAACAAATCCACACCGCCCCTCCGAAGAGCATCCCACCCAGACCCATTCCCCTATATTTCCCATGTCTAACCCACCTAACCTGAACATCCCTGGGCACTATAGCATCGCCAAACCACCTAGCCTTCAAATCTTTGGACTGTGGGAGGAAACCATAGCACCCAAAGGACACACAAACCCGCACAGACACGGAGAATGTGCACACTCCACACAGACGGACGCCCAAGGGTGGAATCGAACGTGGGTTCCTGGCGCTGTGAGGCAGCAGTGCTAACCACCGAGCCAGCGCGACACCCTAGTTGAATGTGTGACAGTGCACAAACCCCTTTACAATTGACCCTAGCACTCCATTAACATTTGCCTTCTGAAAATGCAGCTCTTCCTCAGTACTGACTCTCCAACAGTGCAGCACTCCCCTAAATACTGTCGGAGAGTCAATACTGAGAGAACGCTGCACTGTTCGAGACAGTACTGAGTGGAGCTGCACTATCAGAGGTTGTATTAAAGGTATGCTGCACCGTGAGAGGGTCAGTCATGCGGGAATTCTGCACTGCCAGAGGGTCAACAATGAAGAAGTGCTGCGCTGTCAATGTAATAGGTCAGAACTGAGTCAGTGCCTCATGATCAAAGAGTCAGTACTGAGCCGGTGTCTCATTGTAAGGTGTTCAGAATTGAGTCAGCCCTGTGGTAGTGCAGCACTCTCAGAGGGTCAGTACTGAGGGAGAGCATCATTATCAGTGTGTCAGTACTGAATGTGTGCCTTGTTGTAAGTGGGTCATTTCTGAGGCAGTACGTCATTGTTGAATGGTCAGTTCTGAGGCAGTGCCTCATTGTCAGAAGGTCGGTGCTGAGGCAGTGCCACATTCTCAGAGCGTCAATATAAAGGTTCAGAATTGAGGGAGTGCTATATGTTATGTCAATCTGACAACGATGCACTACCTCAGGAATGAGCCTCTGACAATAAGGCAATTTCTCAGTTCTGAATCTCTGACAAGGAAGCACTCCCTCCGTGCTAACCCTCTAACAGTGCTTCAATACCTCAATATGGACCCTCTGTCAATGAGGCTGTCGCTGAGCACCGACCCTCTGATAGGGCTGCAATAGCTTACTACTGAGCTTCTAATCATGTGCCTCCTACCCCATTTCTAAATCTATTACATTGAGGCACTGCCTCAGAACTGACCCACTGGCCAGAAGGCAGTCCCTCAGGACAGACCCGCTGATCATGAGGCTGTCCGTCATTAATGATCCTCTAAATGTGAGGCACTCCCTTCATTCTGACCCTCTCAGGCACTACCTCAGTATTGACCCACTGATATAGAGGCACTGCCTCAGAATTGACATGCTGACAATAGGGCACTTGCTCAGGACAGACCCTCTGATAGAGCTGCAGGTTTGATATTAGGGCAGTGCGGCAGAGCGAGCAGCTCAGTATTAAGGGAGTGCCGCACTGTCAGTGGACCAATATTAGGGGAGTGCCATGCTGTCAGAGGGTCACCATTAATGGAGTGCTGCACTTTTGGTGAGTGAGTACTGAGGCAGTGCAGCACTGTAAAGGGTCAGTAATGAGAGAATGCTACATTTTCAGCGATTTAGTACAGAAGAAGTGCTTAATGAGAGAGTTATTTCTGGGAAAGTGCTGCATTGTCAGGGATTCTCACTGAGGGAATATCACACAATCAGAGGTCCAGTATTAAGGAAATAGTGCACTGTTGGAGGTTTGATATAAAGGGAGTTTTGCACTGTCAGAGGGTTAATGATGTGGGAGTGCTGAAATATCACAGGATCAGTCCTGAAAGAGTGCTGCACGTTCAGAGAGTTAGTACTGAGGGAGTGCTATAAAGTCAGAAGATTGATATCAAGGGAACGTTGCACTGCCGAAGGATCAGCAGTGCAGTACTGTCAGAAGGCCAATATTGAGGGAGTTCTGCTGTGTCAGTGGGTCAATATTACGGGATTGCTGCACTATCAGCGTATCAATGTCAGACGGTCAGCAGTGAGGGAGTGCTGCACTGTTGGAGGGCCAATATTGAGTGTGTGCGACACTCAGAGGATCATTTTGTTGGAGTTCTGGACTGTCAGTAGTTCAATTGTAAGGGAGTACCACACTGGTAGTGGGTTAATATGAAGGGAATGCTGCCCTGTCAGAGGGCTAAAGATGAGGGAGAGCTTCCCTTTGCGGGGGTGAGTACTGAAAGAGAACCACCCGTCAGGGGATCAATATTAATGTTGTAGAGTCAGTACAGAGGGAGTACTGCACTGTCGACGGTCAATAAGAAGCCTGTTGCTACACTATCAAGGAGTCAATGATGACAGAATGCTGCACTGTCAGAAGATCAGTAGTGAGGGAAAACTGCATTTTCAGAGTCTTTTCATCAAGAAAGTGCCAGTCTGTCGGAAGACCAATATTAAGGGAGTCCTGCACTAACAGAGGGTCAGTGATGATTGAGTGCTTAACTGTACTGAGCCAGTACTGAGGGAATCCTGCGTTGTTACAGTGTCATCATTGAGGGAGTGCTGAACTGTTGAAGGGCCGATATTAAGGGAGTGTGACACTGTCAGAGTGACATTATTGAAGGTGTGCTACAGTATCAAAGGGTGAGTAATGAGGGAGTGCTGCAC
>NW_025971876.1:0-845 GCF_021869965.1 Rhincodon typus
AGAGATAACACAGTGTGGAGATGGAGGAACACAGCAGGCCAGGCAGCATCAGAGGAGCAGGAAAGCTAACGTTTCGGGTCAGGACCCTTCTTTCCGACCCTAAATGTCAGCTTTCCTGCTCCTCTGATGCTGCCTGGCCTACTGTGTTCCTCCAACTCCACACTGTGTTATCAATAACTTAACTGTTTCTGCAAGTTAACATCTTATGTTTACATAAGAACATAAGAACATAAGAACTAGGAGCAGGAGTAGGCCACCCAGCCCCTCGAGCCTGCCCCGCTATTCAATAAGATCATGGCTGATCTTTTTGAGACTCAGCTCCACTTACCCGCCCGTACACCATAATCCTTAATTCCTTTACTGTTCTAAAATTTATCTAGCCTTACCTTAAACACATTCAGCGAGGTAGCTTCAACCACTTCACTGGGCAGGGAATTCCACAGATTCACAATCCTTTGGATAAAGAAGTTCCTCCTGACCTCGGTCCTACATCTGCTTCCCTTTATTTTGAGGCTATGCCCCCTCGTCCTAGTTTCACCTGCTAGTGGAAACAACCTCCCTGCCTCCACCTTATCTATTCTCTTCATAATCTTATATATTTCTATAAGATCTCCCCTCATTCTTCTGAATTCCAATGAGTATAATCCTAGCCTACTCAGTCTCTCCTCATAATCCAACCCTCTCAACTCTGGAATCAACCGAGTGAATCTCCTCTGCACCCCCTCTAGTGCTAGTATATCCCTTCTCAAGTAAGGAGACCAAAACTGCACACAGTACTCCAGGTGTGGCCTCACCACGACTCTATACAGCTGCAGCATAGCCTCCCTGTTTTTAAACTCCATCCC
>NW_025971876.1:855-10152 GCF_021869965.1 Rhincodon typus
GTAAGGAGACCAAAACTGCACACAGTACTCCAGGTGTGGCCTCACCAGGACCCTATACAGCTGCAGCATAGCCTCCCTGTTTTTAAACTCCATCCCTCTAGCAATGACAGACAAAATTCCATTTGCCTTTTTAATTACCTGCTGCACCTGCAATCCTACTTTTAGCGATTCATGCACAAGGACACCCAAGTCCCTCTGCACAGCAGTGTGCTGCAATTTTTTACCATTTAAAACATAGTCCATTTTGCTGTTATTCCTACCAAAATGGATGACCTCACACTTATCACCATTGTACTCCATCTGCCAGACCTTTGCCCACTCACTTAGACTATCTACATCCCTCTGCAGACTTTTAGTGTCTTCTGCACATTTTGCTCTACCACTCATTTTAGTGTCATCTGCAAATTTTGGCACACCACACTTAGTCCCCAACTCCAAATCATCTATGTAGATTGTAAACAATTGTGGTCCCAACGCTGATCCCTGAGGCACACCACTAGCTACTGACCCCCAACCAGAAAAACACCCATTTACCCCTACTCTTTGCTTTCTACTTGTCAACCAATCCTCTATCCATGCCAATACATTACCTGTAATACCATGCAACTTTATCTTATGTAGCAGCCTTTGGTGTGGCACCTTGTCAAATGCCTTCTGGAAATCCAGATACACTACATCCACAGGTTCCCCATAGTCCACCATGCAAGTAATGCCCTCAAAGAATTCCACCAAATTAGTTAAACATGATCTACCCTTCATGAACCATGCTGGGTGTCCCCAGTGGGAGAATTTGTATCCAGATGTCTTGCTATTTCTTCCTTAATGATAGATTCAAGCATTTTCCCCACTACCGAAATTAAGCTAACTGGCCTATAGTTACCTGCTTTTTGTCTACTTCCTTTTTTAAACAGTGGCGTCACATTGGCTGTTTTCCAATCTGCAGGAACCACCCCAGAGTCCAATGAATTTTGGTACATAATTACTAGTGTATGTTCTTGTATTACACTTGTATTACACTTGTATTCTTTTACAATGTACTTTTATATTGCCTTTGAAATCCAATCTAACTTTTCCCATAGCTCTAAATCAGATTCTAATTAGCTTTCCACCCTGAAAGCTGCCTTGAAAGATACAAATGACATCTTCTATAACAGACATTATGTTGTGTTTTACCTTCCTTTCTGTTTCAATTTCTCTTCAACCTTTGTCACAGAGGTTAGGATATTTTGCATTAGGAATTCTTTCCCAGGCCTTTGATAGGATCCAGAAAATGCACCTCTTTGATAGCTAACAGTCATTGGGATCACCTGCAGATCCAATTTAGGATTATGGCTGGGACCCCAGAGATAAAGACAGAAAGAGGCCTTGTGGAGAATGAACATTTCTTTCCAATGGGCAACCAACATCTCCTGTCCAGACAAGGCACTCTTCAATTGTACTTCCTTGAATCTTCAAGAAGAGGGCACCCTGGGTGTGATTGATGTGCATAATCATATCCCCAGTGCCAAGCTTGTTTTCAGAATTTCCAGATTGTTCCATCCTGTCCAAGTTATCTAAGAGATGAGCATGCATTTTCATAAAACAGAGAATCTCTCCTTCATTATGAAAACAGCTCCAAAGTTCTGAATCTATAAGACATACCCATAAAATGCTGATGGGCGATCCCATAAGGGGTATATGGGAGCAAATTGAAATTTGTACCTGTTTTTCATGGAAGGAACTGCACCATGTTAATGCCACTGCCTCAAGCTGATACAATTTTCACTATTGGGATATCCAAAACATGATTTGTGTACTTTAATCTGTTAAGAAAAGATCGATAGCTGCTAGAGTCCTCTGGAAGGATAGAGTACCACTTCAGAGAGGCAAAGGATCTTTGTAGATACGGATTCAGGAAACCTTCAGTAGAGATCAATGCCCTTTAAGAGAAGTATAGTTTCCTTTGGGATTGTTAAAAGTAAACATGAATGTGAATGAGAGTGTTTAAATACATTGGAAATATCAAGCTCACTGGAACTGTCAAAAGAATCTGTAAAAAAAGAACTAGCAATTTTTAATGTGGCAAAATGCTTTTCCTTCAAATATTTGAAAAAAGACTGTCTGAAGTATTAACAAAATACGTGTTTGCTATTTCAATCTGTCAGTTAACGTAAACCTCAGGGTTATTATTTCATGACTGATTTCACAATCTTTCATTATTACAGTATGTGGCCTGTTATTTCACAATTTGATTGAAAGTTGTGAGTGGTTATAAGTCTTTTGGACTGATGTAAATGAAAGCATTGGGATTCATATTAAGGAATTAAATGAAGTTAAATATTGTGTTTTTTTTATCAAGAGAGTGCATTAAAATATCATGAATTCTGAAATAGACACTTAAGGCTTTTACTTTATCTTATCACAGCATGGGTCCTGAGGTCCTACAATGGGGAATATTAGGTGAATTGGTATGGTGGATGTAATAACAAAGGGTGGTGGATGGGGACATGAGTTGTAATATAGTGGCAAGAAGTTGGTATAGGGGATATAAAGTGCTACAAGTAATGATATAATGACATAGATTGACATGGAAGGTATGAGGAGCATGAGAATAGGTAGAGGTGCATATGTTGGCATGGAATGCATGAGGTGGCATGAGTAGACATAGATGGGACACAGATTGTGTGGGGATTGAGGCATAAGGGCTGAAAGACTGTTTTCTTTATTTCACTTTTCACATCTTTGACAAAGTGCAGTAAGCAGGTCTTCCACCCAGCTCATCTTTGCACCCAACTGCCTCAACACTGTTTCCAGGGCCATCCAGCACCACTTTCATGAAAACCAGTGCCCCCTCCCCATCCCCCCACACCCCACCCCCTTACCCTGAATAAAAATCCCAATTTCAAGGGCACTTTTTCCAAATCAGGCTTATGGACAGGGTCAGTCTCAGCACTGCACTCAGAGACCAGAAGGGAAAATTCAAGCCATAACGTACGCCTTATTTCAGAATGTAACTGCTGGAAAAGGTTCAACCAACTGTTAAGTATGTGGAGGAAACCAGAGAGTAAAGGACCTTTGCAACTTACAGGCTCAATGCAATATATTACCACATGTCTCTATAAAAACTACATGCCAGAGGCATATACAATCTGTTCTTACCATACTCAGCTGGTTAGTCCAGCTGTTCATGTCATTTCTTTGTAACACATTGAATGGGCCCTGTGTACCAACTCCGTATGGCAAAACATCCTATGAGAGAAAAGAGAAATTAATCATTCTAAATTAATTCAACAACATCATAAGACAATGAAATCAGATTAAATGGAAGTTAATTTCAAACCAACATTTATATTGCATGAGGAGAGAGCAGATTGGTTGGATAGTAAAGTCTGGTTTGTAGAGGTGTTGCAATGGAGAATGCACTAATTAATGATGCTTGACAATTTATCACCATGCTTTGTTTAAATTTTAAACCAGATGGGAAGTATAAATGTAGTTCTCCTCTTGAACTGATATTCTTGGAAATTTTGAATACAAGACGAAGAAGTTTAACATGATGTCAAACCATTCTGAAGAAGGGTCACTGTATCCAAAACATTAACTCTACTTGCCCTCCACAAAAACTGCTGGACCTACTGAGTTTTTTGAGAAATTTCTGTTTTTTGTTTCTGATTTCCAGCATCCGCAGTTGTTTGTTTTGTCTTAAAAGAAGTCTTTTCAGTAAGAGGACCAATGCAGGTACGTGGCGATACCAGTTGTCAAATCCCTGACGTAGCGATTGTGGTTGTGGTATCCCTTCAAATGTACAAAACAACAAGGTCAGACTTATGTTGCCTGAGCTTGAAATTGAGTGGTAAAAATCACCTTTAAGCATGTTGTTCTAAATTGTTAAAAGTGCAGAATGGTGAAATAAATATATTTACATCTAAAAATACATTTTCACACAGTAGAAATCTCTAAGCGCATAAAAATATTTTCTGGAATCTTCACAGATTTTGTTATTATGGGTGGAACCGTTATACTGTTTACTGTTTACTGTGTACTGTGTAGCTTGTGACATGTCAAACATTGTTTTCATAAAGTTCTGCCAGCCATTGTTGTACCCTGTTAAAGGTAACACAGTGGGGAGCTGGAGGAACACAGTAGGTCAGGCAGCATCAGAGGAGCAAGAAAGCTGACATCAGCTTTCCTGCTCCTTTGATGCTGCCTGGCCTGCTGTGCTCCTCCAGCTCCACACTGTGTTAACTCTGACTCCAGCATTGGCAGTTCTTACTATCTCCTGTTAGAGGTGTCTGGCCAAATGGAGCTGGCTACATTTGAAAGGGCATCCGTGCTAGAATGGCTAGATCTCAAGTACTATGTACATCTGCACCACATTTATCTAATTTCATCTGATAAAGTATGATTAACTCATTTAATAATGTTATGACATTCAAAGCATGATATGCTGGACATGATTTGGAAGTTATAGATGCTCTTATTATGGAGAAACACTTATAGATGGAGTGCTGACACCTTTTTACAAGAGCTGTCACTTAGAAGGCAAATGAAATCTGAGCCAGGAGCAATAACGTGAATGCCATATTTTAAATTCTTTACATAGGCCTCCTTTGAAGCAACTTTCAGATATGTTCTTTCCTTGTCAGGAGAGCTGATCATCTGGCCAATTACATTGGCAGGCAGCCCCTTAATTTGCTTGAAATGTTTGGCCTTCCTGAGTCATGCACACAGTCTGTGTTAGGTGCTTCTACTGCGCACATTCGGTTAAACCTTAGGTATCTGTGCCAGTTACAAGGCTCTGATGCTTGAGATATTTTATTTGTTTGGCAAAATCTATTGCATTATTGAGTCAAAAATACATTTTCAATTAATAAAACAGAGAAAGAGTAGACTGTAGACCACTACAGTACATCCATAAATGTGCCTAAGGAGAATATAAGTACAGGTTGCTTAGCTCTTCCTTCTCCTACATAATATTTTGGGATACGATAGATGAGATAGGGGAGTCAATGGCCTAGTGCTAACGTCGCTGGATGGACCCAGGTAGTGTTCTGGGAACAAGGTACGAATCCCACAATGGTAGATGGTGGAATTTGAATACAGTAAAAGTCTGGAATTAAGAGCCTAATGATAACTGTTGAAAAAACTCATCTGGTTCGCAAATGCCCTTTAGAGAAGAAATCTGCCATCCTTACTTAGTCTGGCCTACATGTGACTCTAGACCCACAGCAATGGTGGTTGACTCTTAACCACCTCCCAGGCAGTTAGGGATTGGTAATAAATGCTGGCCCAGCCAGTGACGTCCTCATCTCATGAATAAATTTAAAACAGTAATTTGAGATGCAGCATTGGGTAACTGTACCAGACTTTGGGAGTAGCTGTGGATCTATGGTTCACAAAGATTTTCATCTTTGGAGCTTTTGTTGCCACGTGTCCTGGTATGTTATAGATTGATTTCGATGATAAGTTAACAACTCCCACTCTCCTGGCCATTATCCAACACAATAATAAAGAAGTTAGACTAGGTGGACCTTTTGCTCTTTTTTAAAAAAATGTTAAATATTTTTTAACTTTCTCTTATATGACTCCAGAGCTTTTCCCTGGAGGTGCATTAACCAGAAAATCATTTGATATGTCAATCAACACTCTTTCTATGAAGAAGTACATTTTTACATCATCCTTAAGTGTGCAAATGTTGACTTATTATACATTCATGACTTGACGTATAAGTGTTTAACCTTTTCTATTCTACCTTGTAACTAGTATAACTAGATTAAGCATCTGTCATTCACTTCCTTTCAAAATTATCGAATCCAAATAGTTCTACATTTTTGCACAATAAAGTGCTCTGATGCTGTGGAGAAGTTTCAACTCTACCCATCCAATCAAATTACAAGCAGGGTGTCAATTAAAAGGAACCAATTCAATTACTGAGTGTTGCAGGGATTTTAACAACAAAGCAGAAGTTTATTACACAAAATAAGTAAACAAAAATCAAACAAGCTATCTAAACATAACAGTTTGAAAGATTTCAAAACACTGCAAAACACAATCCTATCTACTCTGCAACACCATCACTTTACAGTTAATCCAAACCCAGAAAACATTTCTTTCCCTGTCTAGTCTGTAGGTTTGATTTAACTGCTTCCTCTCAGTTCCTGTCCCATAAGCTTCAAAATCTTTCTTTTGCATACTCACAATGGAAATCTTAGAGATTCTCAGCTTTGAATAAACAATGCAGGTTTCTAGCCAAACTTTACTGGTCTGAAAGTTCCATAAACTAAGCTATCTCAGTGTAACAATTTATTTCTTTGACTGCTCTGAACATTTTCCTTTTTTTTAAAGAAGAGATATTTACAACTGACTTCAGTCAGATTGCCTTCAAACTGAACCCAAAAGCATTTGAACTAGTTATTTTTTAAACCACTTGACAAAAATAGACAAACATCCACATGCCACTTTCACCACATTTTTTCTTAAATTCGATTCATTAATTATGTGCCACATTTTTTCTCTTCTAATGTATAATACATTGCATCATTTATATTGAATTAAATCTGTTAAAATTCAGCCAAATACCATCTGGATCCTGATATCTCTATGAATGCCTCTTCTGAACCTAACCATCATGTAGCCCCTAAACTACCATGACACCTCTATCACCAGGTTGCAAGTAAACATATTTTGAATGTCTTATTTACAGAAAACTGGAAAAGCTGACTGATTAATTACTTTACAACTCCGAAATATTTCAACTTTTTGGACATTTGCCATTTTTTTCAGGACATGGAAGAAGTATTTATAAGTATATGTGTAAGTTCCCTATCATGATCAAAACAATTCTTGCCTAAATTTGGTGCAGAGCGGATATATGTTGTTCTTCCTGATTTGCAGAAATGATAAAAATAAAATGCAAATTGTATCTAAATGAGGGATCAATCTATATTTAACATAAATTGTAATGGAAGTACTTACATTTTCTCTGTACACAACTTGAGTACCATTTAGTACATGAGATTTGATTGACGCTGTTTCACTTGTACCCAATCCAGCATCATCGGAAACTAATTGAGCTGAATGATCAACTGGAATTTTCTATAATAGAAAATAACATGCACATGTATTTCGAATGAGCCCTAAGTGCACAGCCTGCAAAAATTAGTACATAATGGAACTCAGTGAACTGCCATTGACTTTAGTCACAAAGATGAATGTAAATTATTAATCATCAGTTCCATTGACTGGGTTAATACCTTGGACATTTGTTGAAGAACGGAGCTTTAAACAAGTCTGGATACTGACCAAAAATGGTGCTGAATGCATCCGACTATTAAGCTGGCCAAGGTCAACAGGAAAAGGAAAGCCAATAATGAAGGAACTGATTGGCATTAAGAAAGTTAGTCTGAATTTTCAAATATTTTGGTTGGATCAATTTTGTTTTAGATTTCATTGACATTTTTCCTCCAGAAGCCCTGGCTTTTTTCACACATTTTCTCTGCTGCTCACTTAATTAATTAAGCATCACACTTCCACAGCACTGTTCTTGCACAAACTTGTGCTCAGTAGAGGTGCAAGTGCTCGCTTACAGCAGTCACACCGAAGGAGCCATATTTCAACTTCAGCTAGGCATCATTTCGAATGCTGCAAGCCAGGAACAACCTTTAGCATTTTACAGTGCAATTACAAATGACATGAGTGAGCGAGCCAAGATGGACCTCACTTCATCGTCAGGGATCTGGAGGTGATGGTGGGTAAGGTGACAGGCAAGATAGCCATCCTGTTTCCTCAGGGTTTCCACAGGACACCACAATACCAGACACTGCCAGCCTGATCAGTAATAGCCATTCAGAATAGTACAGTGTCCATAATCTAGAGGGAATCACAACATTGCCATAAGAAAGGTGTAAGAAAGGTAACACCTGAGTGTTACACAAAGGTAAGTACTACCATCTTCTCTCACTGCTACATCAAACTCAATCTAACTTTGCAGCCGCCTTCCCCCAAAGCTCATGGTCTGACACTCTCACTGTTGCAAGCAGTATATTCCCCCAGGGACTTTCACCTACCCCTTTTCCAGAATACTAAGATCCCGACCTTTACAAACCCATTCACTCACTCGGGGCACCTCATCACCTCTTCTCCAACTGCACCAGCACTAACTGTGGTGGCAGCATAGGGGTAATCTCTGGAAAAAAAAACTCAGAAATCCAGGCTAATGCCCTGGGAATATGGGGTCAAATTTCACTATGGCAAGTGGTGAAATGTGAACTTAATAATCTCTAAAATTAAAACTAGTCTAATGGTGACCATGTAACCCCATTGTCAATTGTCATAGAAACCTTTCTGGTTCACGAGTGACTTTATGGAAAGGAAATCTGCTAGCCATTCCTGGTCTGGCCCGCCTGTGATACCAGACCCAAAGTGATGTGGTTGTCTCTTAATGGCCCTCTGGACAATTATGGATGGGCATTAAATGCTGGCCTAGCCATTGAAATCCATGTCCAATGAAAGAATGTGAAAAGAAATCCCTCAATTTATCTCATTGCAGACAAAAATGGCAAAATAGTCTACAATTCACATTACAGGGTGACTGATATTTGTCTCATTACCCTATATAAGGAGAGGAACTTTGAGCTGATGAGATAGGATGTAGACCATGCATGCAGAGATACTGAGACTTCAACATCCTAGCAACCAAGGAACCGTCACGGTGATGTGTTATGCTGCTCTCCCATTACCATTACTATGAACATATCTTTAGCAGGCTCAAGCTTCTACCCCTAATATCCCACTCATTCCTTTCTTGTCTTCTACAGGCACCAGAGGCATGCAAACAGAATTCTCCAGCAAGAGACCAGTGCTTCAGACCATCAGCTCCTGCTCTATCTCTGAGGAAGGAGCAACAGAACTTTTCAGGTGAAGCACTGACAAGGCTGTCTCCTGCACCCGCACTAACTCAGATAACTCACCTCGGTGGGTGGTTTCTCCAGATTAGGCACAGGAGTACACATTCTCACACTACCTCACTGGAACGTCTCCACAGCTGGCTGAGAAAGATATGTCAAGTCGGTCAGCACTCAGACGGCTGCCAGAGACCAGGCACAAGAGGACCCCTGGTTTTGGCCATTAATCACTTTGCTAAAATGTTCAGGCAGACACAGCAGCAAAAGCAGGCGGAGATACTTAGTAGAGATAGTAAGAACTGCAGATGCTGGAGAACCTGAGATAACAAGGTGTAGAGCTGGATGAACACAGCAGGCCAAGCAGCATCAGAGGAGCAGGGAAGCTGATGTTTCGGGCCTAGACCCTTCTTCAGAA
>NW_025971877.1:0-10151 GCF_021869965.1 Rhincodon typus
AGGCAGCATCAGAGGAGCAGGAAAGCTGATGTTTTGGACCTGAAGGGTCCAGACCCGAAACGTCAGCTTTCCTGCTCCTCTGATGCTGCCTGGCCTGCTGTGTTCATCCAGCTCTACACCTTGTTGTCTCAGATTCTCCAGCATTGGCAGTTCCTACTATCTCTCACTACTACCTGTAAGTTCCCCTCCATGCCACTTACAATCCTTCAATGTCTCTGGGTCAAAATCCTGGAACTCTGTCCCTACTGGCATTGTGGGCTTACCTAAAGCACATGGACTGCAGTGTTTCAAGAAGGCAGCACAGCACCACCTTCGTAAGGGCAACTAGGCATGGTAATAAATACTGGATTGGCCATTGAATTTTTTAAAAATTAAAGGGCTTTCTCTTTCAACATCAGAAATTGTATGCAGTGGCAATTACCTTTTGAATCTCACAGATCCATGTAAAGTATGCACCAATCCCCAGGTACTTCCTGTGTATCTGTCACAGAATTCTATACCGACTCAGGTCGAGAGAGCCAACACACATGTGGAAACTGACGCAGTATTTTCAGATAATATTGCTGAGCAGAGGGGCGTAATGCTGACCATCAACTGAGACCTTCTTAATAAAAAGATTTGTTGTAACACCTGTAGGCTGCAAAATATAGCTCAAATCTTTCAAATTTGCCTTCTGTCTAGGTGTCTTACAATGTGGAAGGTTTCTGTGAACGGAATCGGGATGTTCTTTTCACTGACCTGATTGAACTCATGCAGAGCAGTGAGCTGTAAGTGGAAGAAAAGCTCCTTGTATGCGTGCACGGACTGTTCAGAGCTGATTGTGTAAATCGTTTGCATTGTGTGCGTGTTTAATTGTGTTTGTTGCTGCTTCACAGCCCTTTCATTCGTGCACTTTTTCCTGAAAGTCTACAAGCAGAAAAGAAGGGCCGACCCACAACTGCAGGCAGCAAAATTAAGGTACTTCTTGTTACTGATGTGTCTCCCTGCCCTTTCAATGAGAATCCCAACCATTGCCTGTCTTCAGCAATACGTGCTCCACAGAGTAATGGGATGTTATTCTGGACAGACATTAATGTAGTGGTAATGTTACTGGGCTAGTAACTTAAATGTCCTTGAATATACATACAAATCACACTAGGGAGAATTTAAATTTGATTAATAAATCTGAAATAAAATGCTTGTCTCATTAATAATAATCATGAAACTACTGGATTTTCACAAAAATCCATTTGGTTCATTGAAGTCTTTCAGATGAAGAAATGTGCTGTCCATTCCCTGATCTAGCCCACACACGACTCCAGATCCACAGCAATGTGAGTGCCTCTCAAATGACCAAGCAAGCCAGTCAATTCAAGGACAATTAGAGATTGGCAATGCATCCCGAGAAATATAAATAAAATCTTGTAATTCCCAATGACATTGGTGTTGGCAATTGGCAGGTGAAGGCAAGGCTGTTTCTTCAGGAAGGCAAAAATAGCTAAGGGAACAATGGTTCCATTTTAAAAGGATCTTCACTTGCTGTGTGTAAGTTGAGATAGCCCTAACTCCAAATATTTCTATGCTCCATTTCGGGAATAAAGAAACCACAGGTTTTCTTGCTCAGTCACTCTACAAGTGAGTATGTTGTGCAAGCAAATTGTGCGTCAAGTACAATGACGCTAAGGAGATTTCTCTTGGGTTGTGTCACGGTCCCATAGCTAACCACAACAAAAACCACAGCAACACCCAAAAGTGGAATGGCGTATTAATGGAAAACATAACCAGTCCCTTACTAGTCCCGTGAACTCTAGACGCAATTTAACTCACTGAAGCTTTAGAAAACACAGCTTGGTTACCCGAAGGTTGCAGGAACAGCAACTCATATTCCGCTTGGGAACCCTGCAGCCCAATGGTATCAATGTGGATTTCACAAGTTTCAAAATCTCCCCTCCCCCCACCGCATCCCAAAACCAGTCCAACTCATCCCTGCCTCCCTAACCTGTTCTTCCTCCCACCTATCCCCTCCTCCCACCTCAAGCCGCACCTCCATCTCCTACCAACCAACCTCATCCCGCCCCCTTGACCTGTCCGTCCTCCCTGGACTGACCTATCCCCTTCCTAACTCCCTACCTACACTCACCTTTCCTGGCCCCATCCCCGCCTCTTCGACCTGTTTGTTTCCTCTCCACCTATCCTCTCCTCTGTCCCTCTTCTATCCGCCTCCCACTCTCTCCCTATTTATTTCAAAACCCCCTTCCCCTCCCCCTTTTCTGATGAAGGGTCTAGGCCCGAAACGTCAGCCTCTCTGCTCCTATGATCCTGCTTGGCCTGCTGTGTTCATCCAGCCCTGCACCTTGTTGTCTCGGATTCTCCAGCATCTGCAGTTCCTACTATCTTTGGTTCATTCCACCTGGTTTCATTACAATGGCATCAGTTTCACTTTGTTGTCAGTGTCGTGAATAATTTTGCAAGAATTACTCAACTTGCCAACAATTTGTGTGTTATTGTATTGTATAGCACAGAGGAATGCATCCATTAATCTGTTTCTCGACATGTAATAGTTGTGGCATTCATCATGGACAGTCTGGCATGCAGTTACAATGTTTACTTGCTCAGAGAGAACTGGTGTGTCTGTCTCGAAGATCAATATTCAGAGTAACAATGAAATATTTTAAATAGGTAGATCCAGATGGTTATTGAATCCTGTTGTTTCTATAGTCTGCCAGCTAAATCCCTGGCAGAACTCAAATATTTGACAGGAAATAGGTAGAAAATTATGAATTTTCTTTCGTGTGTACTTTTAAAAATGTTGAAATGTAATATCTGAACAATGATGAGCCTGTGTTAGCCGCATGTATTATAGATAAATCACTGGGCAGGCTTCATCATGATGTCCAGTACTGATGCTATGCGTCAATATTGAAGATCAATAGCACTAACATATTCCTCAGAGACAACTGGATAGACCTCTTAATTCAAAGGTATAGCCTCCATCTGTTGCAGTGTTTTCTGATCAATTTTTTTTTTATTTTGCCTTTTTCAGAAACAAGCCAATGATCTTGTGGGCACTCTGATGAAGTGTACACCACACTATATCCGCTGTATCAAACCTAATGAAACCAAGAAGCCCAGGGATTGGGAGGAGAACAGGTAACCGTTTCCAAAGGGAAGTTAAATAGATGACCAAATCATCCCATCAGTCTCAAAGTCAGTAACCCCCTTAAATAAATATATTTCTCCTGCTTTTCTAAATCTCTGAAGACTATAAATTGTGGAAGAGTATTAGAACTGCTTGCTCCTTTAACTTAATGATGTCTGAGTGTCAGTAGATATTGTGACCATTTGATCTTCCCATCTTCTCCTGATCCTGTCCAGACACTTACACTCATGCACAGTGACACAGCTTCAGGGGAGTGGTGGGCCTTTGCCCTTCCTGGCATATTGAATGGTACAAATACTCCTGCTTTCAGTCAACACAATTGGTAGCTGTGACTCAGCAAAGACGTACGAAATCTCCACAGTCAACCAGAGCGGTTGTTGTAATGTGGCCACAGTATGATTCCCAAAGCAATTAAGAGAACTCCTCTGTCTAGCTACAGCCTTATAAAGCATGGATTTCCCTGCAAGACCTGCCTTTAGTAATTGTGAGTAGCTTGATATCCAAAATATACAACTAACCCCTAATCTCTGAAGTCCATTCCAGTCCAGAATTCCAAATTACTGGCCATCCATTTACTGAAGCAGGAGCAAATCTGCCTTCCACAACTATTTATTTGCATTTTATAATTCAATACAAACTTAAGTCTGTTCTCTCCCCTTCCTGACTAACCGTCCAGACTAGGAAAACCAGCCCTTAAATGTACCCTCCAATGAGCATCAATTGCTCTCTCTCAGAAGCATGTCCTGGTTCATTCTTAAAGGAACCATCATTTACAACAGTGCCATTCATTTCCCTCAATCCCCTCAGTGCAGTTTCTATCTCCAATACACTCCAAGACAGCACATCCAACGCCATCCTGAGCCGAAAGTTTAAAGATTCATGATCCTTTGATGAAATTTCTCTTTGTCTCGGCCCTAAATGGCCAATTTATATTCCGCTGCTGTTACTCTATGTTCTGGATTCCCCAGCCAAAGGAAACATTTTCTCAGTACCAAACCATGTAAATCACCCTAAGAATTTATATGCTCTGATTAGATCACCTCATTCTTTAAACTGTAGGGATTATAGGCCTAGTCTACTTAATCCCTCCTCACAGGACAATCCTGTCATTTTAAAAATCCGATGAGTGACCTTTCGTTGCATTCCATTTAGGGCAAATATGTCTATCACTATGTGAGGAAGGTACAACTGACCAAAGTAGTCTGGGTGTGGCCTCACTAACGCTCTATATAATTGTTGATGTGTACCTCAGTGTCATGTGACCAAACAGAATTGGATCAACCTAAATGGAAAGGCAGAGGGTGAGGGACAGGTGGAAGGTCAGTGATGGTGGGCCTGACTAATATTCCACAGAAGGAATTGTTTAAATGGGAACTAATGGCAAACATTAAAAAAACTTACTCCAATTTATTTCTTCGTATTGTTGTACAGATTGATTGGCTCCTTTTTAATGACCGGTACACATATTCAAATGGTTTGTAATTGTCGCCAGAAAGTAGGCAATGATTGCTGGCCTTTGAATCTATTGCTGTCATTTGAGCCTCAGAGTGAAGCTGAAGAGAAGCACTTGGTGTGTTTGAAATTTTTTTACATCTGTTACTTCCAGCTGATTATTTTAAACAGCCTCTGTAGTGCCAGATACAACACTTCAGGTAAACTTGATTGATATTTGTATGTAAAGGAAGAGCTTGTTTTTATAAAGCATGATTCACATTCTCGGGGAATCCAAAATCATGACAAGTACAATGAAGCACTTTTGAATTGTGGTACATGTCGCAGACATTTTGTGCCTGGCAGCTTCCCACAAAGAGCAGAGTGGATAATCAGATTTTGTTTTTGTCACTGAATGATAAACATTGGTGCAGACAACTTCAATGCCCTTCTTCAAATCGCATGATTTGATTTCTTGGGTCCGCCTGAATAGACAGACCAAGCTTAAACCTGCAACCTTTGACTCAAAACTAAGATTGCTACACTGTATCGGAGGCTGCATTGACATGGTGTAATTTCATAGTCCTGGAGTGTACTCAGGAGGGTAATTGATACATTTGGATGTATGATCATAGAAAGAGTACATTTAAATATAGGCAGCAAAAGGTTTAATTCCAAATACATTGTTGGCCACATTTTATGTACATGCAGTCTCCAGATTGCAAACGGGTTCTGCAAATTACACCCCTGTATGGGATCGAGCTTATTAGTACAAGTATTCATCAGTTAGATGTTCATACCCTGTTATACAGTTAATGTTTATTGTTTCCTTTTTAGAGTGAAGCACCAAGTGGAGTATCTAGGTTTAAAGGAAAATATCCGAGTGCGGCGAGCAGGTTACGCTTACAGACGAGTTTTTAAGAAATTCTTGCAGAGGTGAGGCTTGCTATGGGAGTCTGTTTCACATGCTGCTCGCTGACTACTAGCAGTGCTTTGAAAAATCTTTTTTCCCCTCTATGTCTCTAGGAAGCACCAATTGTTTATTTATTCATGGGATGTTGGCGTCATTGGTTAGGCCAGCATTTATTGCCCATCCCTAATTGCCCTGGAGAAGTGATGGAGAGTTGCTTTCTTGAACCTGGCCAGTCCTTAGATATAAATACATTCACAGTGCTGTTAGAAAGAGAGTTCCAGGTTTTCATCCAGTAACATTGAAAGATCAGTGATATAACTCCAAGTCAGGATGTTATGTGGCATGGAGGGAAACTTGCAGGTAGTGATGTTCCCATGCATTGCTACCCATGCCTTTCTGGATGGTAGAGGTCACTGGTTTGGAAGGTGCTGTCAAAGCAGCCTTGTTGAGTTGCTCGGAGAATGATTCTACAAGCAGTCATTTTGTAGTACCTCTTTGTGTCAATGGTCACTTGAATTGAAACAGTGAGTCCACTATGGATGGACATCATGGTTAAACGCATTTTTATTCCATTCTGATAGCCACACTTGTGTACTTGTCGGTAATCAAGAGGCAAAAAAAACCTTGCTTTATGTAGCATCTTTCATATCTTTGGGACAAGTGCCCTTTGTCTTTGCTGCTCAAACTCTGTTAAATCAATACAGCCATATGTTGGTAGTTCATTGAGAGTTGCTAATGGTAGGTGAGGCACTTTGCTATTGACCCTACCTGGGGTAATTACATTGAATGTCCATACAAATTAGCCAGGATGTGGAGGTGCCGGTGTTGGACTGGGGTGGACAAGGACAAAAATCACACAACAACAGGTTATAGTCCAACAGATTTATTTGAAGACCCAAGCTTGCAGAGTTTTGCTCCTTCTTACTGACACCTAAAGAAGGAGCGAGAGAAATCCTGTAATGTGGCATTTATGCTCTTGTGTTTAGTGTAAATCAAAATCACCATCGTAACATTTTCCAAATAAAATTTAGAAAGGTGACTGTTTAATTGACTTCAAATGAGATCAAGTTGCATTTGTTCATGTAATTTGGACAACCCATATTAAAATACTTAACATCAATATTAGGCTCTGTATTTTGCTGGTCTAATTGAGAAATTGCCTATAAATTGTCCCAGTGGCTCAATCCACAGCAGCGACTGTTGTTAATTTCATCATTGTGTAGTATCACAAATAAACCCTGATATTCTGGTTACTTGTCAAAACTAAAATGCACACTGACTAAATAAAGCTCAATTTGTTATTCCAATGTGCTTTTAATCATTATATCCTTAAGTAAGTTGAACAAACGCTGTCTGTTCTTTTATTTCTTGCTGGTCTACAAGTAGTTCTACATGCGTATAGTCCTTGTATTTCTTGTGCCATACATCAAAAATAGCATTCTGCTGTCAAAAAGCTAAGGGTGGACTTGACTGTTGCCATTCTCTTTGCGCGGGCCTTTCTTTTAATCAATAGTCAATGATGTTGAGGGGATAGACTTTAGCATTTCATTTAATTCTAAGTTAACTAAGAGCCTAAGAAACTGGATGAACTACAGAAGTTAAAACTACTGGTGGATTATAAATTGAAAATTCCTGTTGCTTTGTTCTCCACTTTAAGTCCCAATTATTCTATTTTTGAGCCATCTGCTTTTTCAAATAAATTTAACTGGTTGTTTTAGCCTATTGAATGTGGAGTGTCTATACTTCGAGCCAGTTGAATATTTAACTCGACTTTTTTATGTTCCCATTGAAGTAGGAGTACAGTGTGTTTCCACATTGAATTTTATAGTGATATCACAAATAGAATCAGCATGCTCGTGAAGTCTAAAGATGCAGTTTGCAAGAAGTGTTGAACTGGAGATTTGTATGAGAGAGCAGAATCTGTAACAGATACAAAATATACAGTACAAGTGGTTATAACCACCAAATCAAGCTTAAAAATTCCCCATGAATCAACTAAATCATTTTATGAATGGACTACTTTGACTTTATCTTGTAGATTTTCATTGGTTAGCTGTTTGGTTGAATTTTTTGCTTAACTTTGTTTTGAGATTAACTACATGTGGGTTTTCCTCTTTGCTTTCTTTATTGAATGAACTACAATGGTAAAGCCGAAGTCAAGGAACGATACAGTGCAAAAGGCTTCCATTCAGCCCATTGACTCCAAGCTAGCTTTTTGGCAGAGACCTTTTTTTGTTGGCCACGATTTTTTTTTTTTCTTTTCAAATATGTATTCAATTCTCTTTCAACTGTTTCTGTTTGGTTTGCTTTCATTAACTTTTCATGCAGTGCATTCCAGTGCACAATGTTTTGCTGTGCTGAAAAAAATTTTCCACCCATCAGCTCAGGTTCATCTGCTGTTTGGTTACTGTTTCTTCTGTAGCAATTGTTCCTTATTTCAATCGACATTCATAATTCTTAAAACCTCTGATAAACTCTACTTTCAACTTATTCTGCTTGAAGGAGAACAACCTGAGCTCCTCCAAACTCTGCACGTAACTGATACCTGGTATCATGCCAGCAAATCTCTTCTGCACTCTCTTTATCAAATGTGGTGCCCAGCATCGAACACACCACTCCAGTTCAGGCCTGAGCAGTGCTTTTATAATGGTTTAACCTGACAGTCTCTTAGTAACACATTACCTGAACGTTGCTGGAAGGAGAGACGTGTTGTCAAAGCTCTTCATCTTCCTTCATCAGGTCAAATGCAAGAATACCAATTTTCAAACTATCATCGCAGTTTAGACTTGATGAAAAAGGTTTGGTGATTGGTTGATGAGTTGACTCTGGTTGGCTGAGACATTGTCATAAAGAAAGCAATGGGAAACTATAGGCTTCCCTAAGCTCTTGGATAATTCAGAAAAGACTCTACGCTTAAACATATTTCTTTTGTTTGCAGAGAATGGGTCCCTACAAATATGTCGATCCAGCAAGTGTATATGAGTCACGTTACAAACTTAAATGATTATGTTAAATTGATTATTAGTGAAGTTATTACTACACTTAGGATTAGTTTAACATAAAATCCTTGCTTTTCTGCTGTATTCCTCTATTAATAAAGTCAAGGAGCCCACGTTTTCTTTCAATCTTCTCAGTTTATCTGATTACTTTCAAAATTGTACATACATACAACCCTGGATCTCTCTTTTCCTGCACTCAATCATCACATCTCTTTCCATTTTTCCTACCAAATTGTACATACTTATGCTGTAAATGTTGCAGCATTGAATAGAACTAATTTTGCACATGTCTACACGCTCTGCAATGTGATATGTTTATTCCCAGGCTAAAATGATAATGACTTTGTCCATGAATTCCTAATAATCATGGACCAATATTGAGTCAATTACAATCAGAAAGTCCATCAGCAGATAAGTAGCGAGGGTGATGTGTGACGTGTCAAGTTTCCAGAGAGGGAAAAAAGCTTATTTTTGTTGTAAGAGTGAGATGTGGAAAGAAACCAGACTTTGGTATGAGGGTAATGTATGGGGTTGTTAGATTTTGGCATGATATGAATGGGTGAAGAGAAGCCAGGCTTGATATAAAAGGTGAGTAGCGGTGAGATCCCCTGATTAGTTGGAGAGGAATGCAGGACAACTAGACATTGGTTTGAGAGAAGGGGGAAAGGAAGGAGCTTGTTTGTAAGCTTGTTTGTGGAGCTGTGGATATAGAGATCACAGTCTGAATTACTAACTATTTGTGATTTTGAATCTTGACTGGAATCTATTACAAATGTAAAGTATTTCTAGATTTGAGAGCACATGTCTGTTATTCAAACTACACTAAATCACTACTATCATGTTATTTAGAATATGGTTATTTTCTAGTAAAATGACCAATGAATAAAACAGTGAAAATTGCCAACTGAATTGATCGTTAGTGATGCATGTATGGGTTCTAGATGGACTACTTGCTATTTATACATAGCTGTTATAAGGGGATCAATGTTATCAATAAATCAATCATTTCTGGCATATACCACAAAAGAATATTTTCATATATCACTGAATTTTCAAACAATTTATTCGTAGATTAGATATGGTATAAAACATCTATTGCCATTTATTTCATCTTTTAACATTAACTGTTCAGTTCCAGGGCTGAGTTAAATGAAATGAAAGTTGGCAACTGTATAAATCCTTTACTTTTATTTTTCTACATTCATACCATTCTGCGAGGGACCTAACACCCCTTTCTGATTGCAGGTATGCTATTCTGACTAAAGAGACATGGCCTTCATGGAGAGGAGATCCGAAACAAGGAGTTGTCCACCTCCTCCGATCAGTCAACATGGATCCAGATCAGCACCAGCTGGGGAAAACCAAAATCTTCATCAAAGCACCCGAGTCTGTATGTGAGCTTGTTATTCTCTATCTGATCTCGATCTACTGTCTCTGCTCAGTGAAATGGCTGAGGTGCACAAAGAATTCATTTCAAAGATCAGCTCCAACCGTGTTACAATTGTGGTTCCAATAAACTTTCAAATTGGCTTCTGCCTTGTCTCAAGCAAACAAGTGCACTGTTATAGTATAACAAGGTGTAGAGCTGGATGAACACAGCAGGCCAAGCAGCATCAGAGGAGCAGGAAGGCTGACGTTTCGGGCCTAGACCCTTCTTCAGAAAGAAGGG
>NW_025971878.1:0-1440 GCF_021869965.1 Rhincodon typus
TGCTTATTTCAGTCAGATAGGCACTTCAGAAATCAATAATCTCAACTTCACCTAATCACACAACTTTTGATGTTGTTTTGACTGACGTGCTTATTTCAGCGAGATAAGCATATCGGAAGACTAAAATCTCACCTACACCAGATGACCTAACTTTTGATGCTGGTTTTATTAAAATGCTTACTTCAGCGAGTTAAGCACCACAGAAGCGAAAAATCTGAACTTCACCAAATGACTTGATTTTTGATTCAGGTGAGACGAAAATGCTTATTTCTGCGAGTTAAACACTTCAGAAGTGAAGAATCTGAACTTCATCAAATGGCACAATTTTTATGTTCGTTTGACTAAAATGCTTATTTCAGCGAGTTAAGCACTTTAGAAGACCAAAATCTCAATTTCACCAAGACACTCAACCTTTTTATGCTGGTTTGAGTAACATGCTTATTTCAGCGAGATAAGCATATGAGAAGAATAAAATCTCAACTTCACCAAATGACTTCAATGTTGATGCTGTTTTGACAAACATGCTTACGGCACTGAGATAAGCACTTCAGAAGTCCAAAATCTGAACTTAACCAAATGACTCAAGTTTTGATGTTGGTTAGACTAATATGCTTATTTGAGTCAGATAAGCACCTCAGAAGTCAAAAATCTCAACTTCACCAAATGACTTAATTTTTCATGCTATTTTGACTGACATGCTTATTCCAGTGAGATAAGCACTTCAGAAGTCAAATATCTCACCTTCACCAAATACATAATTTTTGATGCTGGTTGGTTTAAAATGCTTATTTCAACGAGATAAGCACTTCAGTAGACCAAAATCTGAACTTCTCCAAATGACTCAATTATTGATGTTAGTTTGACTAACATGCTTATTTCAGCGAGTTAAGCACTTCAGAAGATCAAAGTCTCAACTTCACCGAATGACTCAACTTTTGATGTTGTTTTGACTAACGTGCTTATTTCATCGAGATAAGCATATCAGAAGATCAAAATCTCAATTTCACCAAGAGACTCAACTTCTGATGCTGGTGTGACGAAAATGCTTATTTCAGCGAGAGAAACATATGAGATGACTGAAATCTCAACTTCACCAAAGGACCTAACTTTTGATGCTGATGTGATTAAATGCTTATTTCAGTTCGGTAAGCACTTCAGAAAACCAAAATCTGAACTTCACCAAATGACTCAAGTTTTGACGTTGGTTTGACGAACATGATTATTTGAGTGAGATAAGCACTTCAGAAGTCAAAAATCTCAACTTCACCAAAGGACCTAACTTTGGACGCTGGTTGGACCAAAATGCTTATTTCAGTGAGATAAGCACTTCGGAAATCAAAAATCTCAACTTCACCATCTGACTTAATTTTTGATGCTGTTTTGACTGACATGCTTATTTCACTCAGACAAGCACTTCAGAAGACAAATATCTCACTTCAC
>NW_025971878.1:1540-10150 GCF_021869965.1 Rhincodon typus
AGTGAGATCAGCACTTCAGAAATCAAAAATCTCAACTTCACCATCTGACTTAATTTTTGATGCTGTTTTGACTGACATGCTTATTTCACTCAGACAAGCACTTCAGAAGACAAATATCTCACTTCACCAAAAGAGTTACTTTTTGATGTTGGTTTGAATGACGGACTTATTTCATGAGGTAAGCACTTCAGAAGATCAAAATCTCAACTTCACCAAATGACTCAACTTTTGATGTTGTTTTGACGAACATGCTTATTTCAGCGAGTTAAGCACTTCAGAAGACTAAAATCTCAACTTCACCAAATGACCCAGCTTTTGATGCTGGTTGTTTTAAAATACTTATTTCAGCGAGTTCAGCTCTCCAGAAAACCAAAACCTGAATTTCACCAAATGACTGTAATTTTGATGATGGTTTGACTAACATGCTTGTTTGATTGAGAGAAGCATTTCAGAAGTCAAAAATCTCAACTTCACCAAATGACTCAACTTTTGATGTTGTTTTGATTAACGTGCTTATTTCAGAAAGATAAGCATAGCAGAAGAATAAAATCTCAACTTCACCAAAGGGCATAACTTTTGTTGCTGGTTTGACGAAAATGCTTATTTCAGTGAGATGAGCACGACAGCGGTCAAAAATCTCAACTCCATGAAATGACTTGATTTTTGATGCTGGTTTAACAAAAATGGTTATTTCAGTGAGTTAAGCACTTGAGAAGACTAAAATCTGAAATTCACCAAATGACTCAATTTTTAATGTGGTTTTGACTAACATGCTTATTTGAGTGAGATAAGCACTTCAGAAGTCAAAAATCTCAACTGCACCAAATGACTCAACTTTTGATGTTGTTTTGAATAACATGCTTATGTCAGCGAGTTAAGCAGTTCAGAAGGAAAAAAAAAATCACAACTTTACCAAATGACATAATTTTTAATGCTGGTTAGACAAAAATGCTTATTTCAGTGAGTTAAGCACTTGGGAAGACCAAAATCTGAACTTCAGCAAATGACTCAAGTTTTGATGTTGGTTTGACGAACATGCTTATTTGAGTGTGACAAACGCTTCAGAAGTCAAAAATCTCAACTTCACCAAATGACTCAACTTTAGATGTTGTTTTGACGAACATGCTTATTTGAGTGAGATAAGCACTTCAGAAGGCAAAATCTCAACTTCACCAAATGACTTGATTTTTGATGCTGGTTGAATTAAAATTCTTATTTCAGCGAGTTAAGCACTTCAGTAGACATAAATCTGAACTTCACAAAATGACTCATTTTTTAATGTTGTTTTAACTAAAGTGCTTATTTCAGTCAGATAAGCATATCAGAAGACCAGAAGCGCAACTTCAACAAAACATTCAACTTTTCATGCTGGTATGACTAAAATGCTTATTTCAGTGAGATAAGCACTTCAGAAGTCAAAAATCTCAACTTCACCAAATTACTTAATTTTTAATGCCGCTTTGACTAACATGCTTATTTAAGTGAGATCAGCACTTCAGATAACCAAAATCTGAACTTCACCAAATGACTCACGCTTTGATGATGGTTTGACTAACATGCTTATTTCAGCGAGTTAAGGTCTTGAGTAGACCAAAATCTGAACTTCATCAAATGACTGAAGTTTTGATGTTGGTTTGTCTAAAAATGCTTATTTCATTGAGATGAGCTCTACAGACGTCAAAAATCTCAACTTCATCAAATGACTTTGATTTTTGATGTTGGTTAGTCTAAAATGCTTATTTCAGTGAGAAAGCACTTGAGAAGACTAAAATCTGAAATTTGCCAAATGACCCAATTATTAATGTTGTTTTGACTAACATGCTTATTTGAGTGAAATAAGGACTTCACAAGTCAAAAATCTCGACTTCACCAAATGACTCAACATTTGATGTTGTTTTGAATGCCATGCTTATTTCAGGGAGATAAGCACTTCAGAAGACCAAAATCTGAACTTCACAAAATGACTCAAATTTTCATTATGCATTGAATAACAAGCTTCTACCAGTGAAATCAACACTTCAGAAGTGAAGAATCTCGAAATCACCAAATGACTCAACTTTTGATGTTGTTTTGAGTAACATGCATATTTGAGTGAGATAAGCATTTCGGAAGGCCAAAATAAGAACTTCACCAAATGACTCAAGTTTTGATGTTGGTTCGACTAACATGCTTGCTTGAGTGAGAGAAGCACTTCAGAAGTCAAAAACCTCAAGTTCACACAATGAATTAATTTTTAATGCTCTTTTCACTAACATGCTTAGTTCAGTGAGATAAGCACTTCAGAAAACCAAAATCTGAACTTCACTAAATGACTCATGTTTTTATGTTGATGTGATTAACATGCTTATTTCAGCGATTTTCGCACTTCAGATGTCAAAAATCTCAACGTCAACAAGTGACTTTATTTTTGATGCTGTTTTGACTAACATAGTTATTTCACTCAGAAAAGCACATGAGAAGACCAATATCTGAACTTCACCAAATGAGTCAGTTTTTGATGATGGTTTTTATGACATGCTTATTGGTGTACCTCAAGGATCTGTTTTGGGGCCACTGCCGTTTGTCATTTTTATAAATGACCTGGATGAGGGCGTGGAAGGATGGGTTAGTAAATTTGCGGATGACACCAAAGTTGGTGGAGTTGTGGATAGTGCGGAAGAATGCTGCAGGTTACAGAGGGACATAGATAAGCTGCATAGCTGAGCTGAGAGGTGGCAAATGTAGTTTAATGCGGAAAAGTGGGAGGTGATTCACTTTGGAAGGAGTAACAGGAATACAGAGTACTGGGCTAATGGTAAGATTCTTGGTAGTGTGGATGAGTAGAAAGATCCATGTGCATAGATCATTGAAAGTTGCCACCCAGGTTGATAGCGTTGTTAAGAAGGCGTACAGTATGTTAGGTTTTATTGGTAGAGGGATTGAGTTTCGGAGCCATGAGGTCATGTTGCAGCTGTACAAAACTCTGGTGCAGCCGCACTTGGAGTATTGCGTACAGTTCTGGTCACCGCATTATAGGAAGGATGTGGAAGCATTGGAAAGAGTGCAGAGGAGATTTACCAGGATGTTGCCTCGTATGCAGGGAAGGTCTTATGAGGAAAGGCTGAGCGTCTTGAGACTGTTTTCGTTAGAGAGAAGAAGGTTAAGAGGTGACTTGATAGAAACATACAAGATGACCAGAGGATTAGATAGGGTGGACAGTGGGAGACTTTTTCCTCGGATGGTGATGGCGAGCACGAGGGGACATAGCTTTAAATTGAGGGGTGATAGAGGTAGGACAGATGTCAGAGGTAGGTTCTTTACTCAGAGAGTAGTAAGGGCGTGGAATGCCTTGCCTGCAAAAATAGTTGACTCGCCAACTTTAAGGGCATTTAAATGGTCATTGGATAAACATATGGATGGTAATAGAATAGTGTCGGTTAGATGGGCTTCAGATTGGTTTCACAGGTCGGCGCAACATCGAGGGCCGAAGGGCCTGTACTGCGCTGTAATGTTCTATGTTCTATGTTCTATTTCATTGAGATAAGCACTTCAGAAGATCAAAATCTCAACTTTACCAAATGACACAACTTTTGATGTTGTTTTGACTAACGTGCTTATTTCAGTGAGAAAAGCATAGCAGAAGACCAAAATCTCAAAAAAAAACAAGACACTCAACTTTTTATGCTGTTTTGACGACATGCTTATTTCCGTGAGATAAGCACTTCAGAAGACCAAAATCTGAACTTCTCTAATTTACTCAAATGTTGATGTTGGATTGACTAACAGGTTTCCTCCAGTGAAATAAGCACTTTAGAAGTGAAGAATCTCGACTTCACCAAATAACTCAACTTTTTATGTTGTTTTGACGAACATGCATATTTGAGTGAGATAAGAACTTTTTGAGGCAAAAATCTCAACTTCACCAAATGGCTTAATTTTTGATGCTGGTTGGATTAAAATGTTTACTTCAGCGTCTTTAGCACTTCAGTAGACATAAATCTGAAATTCAAAAAATGATTCCATTTTTGATGTTGTTTTGACAGAAGTGTTTTTTTCAGTTAGATAAGCATATCAGAAGTGCAAGATCGCAACTTCACCAAACCACTCAACTTTTGATGCTGGTATGACTTAAATGCTTATTTCAGTGAGATAAGCACTTCAGAAGTCAAAAATCTCAAATTCACCAAAATGACTTTATTTTTTATGCTGTTTTGACTAACAGGCTTATTTCACTTAGACAAGCACTTCAGAAGACCAAAATCTGAATTTCAACAAATGACCCAAGTTTTGATGTTGGTTCGACGATCATGCTTATTTGAGTGAGATAAGCACTTCAGAAAACCAAAATCTGAACTTCACCAAATGACTCAAGTTTTGATGCTGGTTGGAATAAAATGCTTATTTCGGCCAGTTAAGGTCTTCAGTAGACCAAAATCTTAACTTCACCAAATGAGTGAAGTTTTGATGTTGTTCAGAGGAACATGCTTATTTCAGTGAGATAAACACTTCAGAAATCAAAAATCTCAACTTCACCAAATGACTCAACTTTTGATGATCTTTTGACTGACGTGCTTATTTCAGCGACATAAGCATATCCGAAGACTAAAATCTCAACTTCACCAACGGGCATATCTTTTGATGCTGGTTGGTCAAAAAATGCTTATTTCATTGAGTTGAGCTCTGCAGAAGTCAAAAATCTCAACTTCATCAAATGACTTTGATTTTTTGATGCTGGTTAGACTAAAATGCTTATTTCAATGAGTAAAGCACTTGAGAAGACTAAAATCTGAAATCCACCAAATGACCCAATTATTAATGTTGTTTTGACTAACACGCTTATTTGAGTGATTTAAGGACATCAATAGTCAGAAATCTCGACTTCACCAAGTGACTCAACATTTGATGTTGTTTTGAGTAACATGCTTATTTCAGCGTGATAAGCAGAGCAGAAGACCAAAATCTGAACTTCACTAAATGACTCAAATTTTGATGTTGGATTGACTAACAGGTTTCTTCCAGTGTACTAATCACTTCAGAAGTGAAGAATCTCGAAATCACCAAATGACTCAACTTTTGATGTTGTTTCGAGTAACATGCATATTTGAGTGAGATCAGCACTTCAGAAGTCAAAAACCTCATGTTCACCAAATGAATTAATTTTAAATGCTGTTTTGAATAACCTGCTGATTTCAGTGAGACAAGCACTTCAGAAGATCAAAATCTGAACTTCACCCAACGATTGAACTTTGGATGTTGTTGAGACTAACGTGCTTATTTCAGCGAGATAAGCATATCAGAAGACCAAAATCTCAATTTCACCAAGACACTCAACTTTTGATGCCGGTTTGACTAAAATGCTTATTTCAGCGAGATAAGCATATGAGAAGACTGAAATCTCAACTTCACCAAATGAAGTAACTTTAGATGCTGATTTGACTAAATGTTTATTTCAGTTAGATATGAAATTCAGAGAACCAAAATCTGAACATCACCAAATGACTTGATTTTTGATTCTGGTTAGACTAAAATGCTTATTTCTGCGAGGTAAGCACTTCAGTAGATTAAAATCTGAACTTCATCAAATGACACAATTTTTCATGTTCATTTGACTAACATGCTTATTTCAGCGAGTTCAGCACTTCAGAAGATCAAAATCTCAACTTCACCAAATGCCACAACTTTTGATGTTGTTTCGACTAACGTGCTTATTTCAGCGAGATAAGCATTTCAGAAGACCAAAATCTCAATTTCACCAAGACACTCAACATCTGATGCTGTTTTGACTAAAATGCTTATTTCAGCAAGATACGCATATCAGAAGACTAAAATTTCAACTTCACCAAAGTCCAGAACATTTCATGCTGATTTGACTGAAATGTTTATTTCAGCGATATAAGCACTTGAGAAGGCTAAGATCTCAACTTCACCAAATGACTGAACTTCTGATGCTGCATGGAATAAAATGCTTATTTCAGCGAGTTAAGATCTTCAGTAGACGACAATCTGAACTTCACCATTTGACTCAAGTTTTGATGTTGGTTTGACTAACATACTCATTTCAGTGAGATAGGCACTTCAGAAATCAAAAATCTCAACTTCACCAAATGACTCAACTTTAGTTGTTGTTTTGACTAACATGCTTGTTTGAGTGAGATCAGCACTTCAGAAGGAAAAAATCTCAACTTCACCAAATGACATAATTTTTGATGCTGGTTAAATTAAAATGCTCATTTCAGCGAGTTAAGCACCTCAGATGACAAAAAGCTGAACATCACCAAATGACTTGATTTTTGATTCTGGTCAGACAAAAATGCTTATTTCTGAGAGTGAAGCTCTTCAGAAGATTAAAACGTGACTTCATCAAATGACACAATATTGTAATGTTCGTTTTACTAACATGATTATTTCAGCGAGTTCAGCACTTCAGAAGACTAAAATCTCAACTTCACCAAACACCCTAACATTTGATGCTTATTTGACTAAAATGTTTATTTCAGTGTGATAAGCACTTCCGAAGACCAAAATCTGAACATCACCAAATGAGTCAAGTTTTCATGTTGGTTAGACTAGCATGCGTATTTGAGTCAGATAAGCACTTCAGAAGTCAAAAATCTCAACTTCACAAAATGACTTAATTTTTCATGCTGTTTTGATTAGCATGCTTATTACAGTGAGATAAGCACTTCAGAAGACCAAAATCTGAACCTCACCAAATGACTCAAGTTTTGACGTTTGTTTGATTAGTATGATTATTTGAGGGAGATAAACACTTCTGAAGTCAAAAATCTCAACTTCACCAAAGGACCTAACTTTAGTCGCTGGTTGGACTAAAATGCTCATTTCAGTCAGATAAGCACTTCGAAATCAAAAATCTCATCTTCACCATCTGACATAATTTTTGTCGTTGTTTTGACTGCCATGCTTATTTCGCGTGGATAAGGACTTCAGAAGAACAATATCTCACTTCACCAAAAATGTTAGTTTTTGATGTTGGCTTGAATGACATGCTTATTTCATGAGGTGAGAACTTCAGAAGATTAAAATCTCAACTTCACCTGATGACTCAACTTTTGATGTTGTTTTGACTAACATGCTTATTTCAGCGAGGTTAGCACTTCAGAAGGCTAAAATCTCAACTTCACCAAATGACACAACTTTTGATGCTGCTTCGTTTAAAATGCTTATTTCAGCGAGTTAAGCTCTTCCATAGAGCAAAATCTGAAATTCACGAAATGATTCAAGTTTTGATGTTGGTTTGATTAACATGCTTATTTCAGTGAGGTAAGCACTTCAGAATCAAAAATCTCAACTTCACCAAATGAGTCAACTTTTGATATTGTTTTGACTGACGTGCTCATTTCAGCGAGATAAGCATATCAGAAGACTAAAATCTCAACTTCACCAGAAGACCTAACTTTTGATGCTGTTAACATTAAAATGCTTATTTTAGCGATTTAAGCACCTCAGAAGCCAAAAATCTGAACTTCACCAAATGACTTGATTTATGATTCTGGTTAGACTAAAATGCTTATTTCTGCGAGGTAAGCACTTCAGAAGATTAAAATCTGAACTTCATCAAATGACACAATTTTTTACGTTCGTTTGACGAACATGCTTATTTCAGCGAGTTAAGCACTTCGGAAGATCAAAATCTCAACTGCACCAAATGACTTCAATGTTGATGCTGTTTTGACTAACATGCTTATTTCACTCAGATAAGAACTTCAGGAGACCAAAATCTGAACTTGACCAAATGACGCAAGTTTTGATGTTGCTTTGACCAACATGCTTATTTCAACCAGATAAGCATTTCAGAAGTCAAAAATCTCAACTTCACCAAATGTCTTAATTTGACATGCTGTTTTGACTAACATGCTTATTTAACTCTGATAAGCACTTCAGAAGATAAATATCTCACCTCACCAATAAGGTTAATTTTTGATCTTGGTTTGAACGACATGCTTATTTCATTACATCACTTCAGCAGATCAAAATCTCAGCTTCACCAAATGACTCAACTTTTGATGTTGTTTTGACGAACATGCTTATTTTACTCAGATAAGCACTTTAGAAAGCTAAAATCTCAACTTCACCAAGTGCCACAACTTTTGATGCTGGTTGGTTTAAAATGCTTATTTCAGCGAGTTAAGATCTTCAGAACACCAAAACCTGAACTTCACCAAAGGACTCAAGTTTTGATGATGGTTTGAGTGACATGCTTATTTGTGTGAAATAAGCGTTCCAGAAGTCAAAACTGCCGACTTCACCAAATGACTCAACTTTTGATGTCGTTTTGTCTGACGTCCTTATTTCAACGAGATAAGCATATCAGAAGACTAAAATCTCAACGTCACCAAAGGAAATAACTTTTGATACTGGTTGACAAAATATGCTTATTTCATTCAGATGACTTCGTCTGAAGTCAAGCATCTCATCTTCATCAATGCCTTAATTTTTGATGCTGGTTCGACTAAAATGCTTATTTCAGTGAGTAAAGCACTTGAGAAGACTAAAATCTGAATTTCACCAAATGACTCAATTTTTAAAGTTGGTTTGACTAACATGCTTATTTCATTGATTTAAACACTTCAGAAGGCTAAGATCTCAACTTGACCAAACGACTCAACTTTT
>NW_025971879.1:0-597 GCF_021869965.1 Rhincodon typus
CCCACTGCCCTCCCAGTGCCCTACTCCCAGTGGCCCACTCCCACTGCCCTCCCAGTGCTGTTGTTACAGTGGATCCCTGTTAACAGTTTGTGTTAATCGATTCCTAATCGTTTTTCAGGCTGGTTTGTTTTCTATTTGTCTCGCCCCACGTAGACCCTGAACAATAAGAATTGGACCTGAGCTTCTCTTCCTGAACGCGCTGGGCCATCGACACTCGGGAAACATCAAACTTTGTGGAGTCTGGGGGTGACGGGTCAGGATCATGGGTTCAATCTTTGGCTTCAGTGAGAGTTGCTCTGACTGGGGACATGGGACCACTCATCAGTCTGACCCCACAACTATCCAGGGCCAAAACTCACATTGACTGTGACCAGCCAATATTTGACGACCATGTTTGTTGTGGGGGGAGGGTAAGTGCGTGATTCTGGACAGAGTCACTGATTGCTATCTTGCCAATGCCCCCAAAGTGAGGCCTACTGAATCCACCCTGAGGCCTACTGAATCCACTGTGAGGCCTATTAAATCCACTGTGAGGCCTACTGAATCCACACTGAGGCCTACTGAATCCAACCTGAGGCCTATTAAATCCACCATGAG
>NW_025971879.1:607-3492 GCF_021869965.1 Rhincodon typus
CATGAGGCCTACTGAATCCACCCTGAGGCCTATTAAATCCAACATGAAGCCTATTAAATCCACCCTGAGGCCTATTAAATCCACCCTGAGGCCTACTGAATCCACCCTGAGGCCTATTAAATCCAACCTGAGGCCTATTAAATCCACACTGAGGCCTATTGAAACAGAGCATGTCTCAGAGGCCCCAACAAATGACTGTCTCCCTCCCTTTCTCTCACTCCCTCCCCCTCTCTCTCCCTCCTTCCCTTCCTCTCTCCCTCTGTAACCAGTAGCTTCTCTTGTTCGTTGACATTTGGTGAATGTGACATCTCGACATTGTGAGAACGCGCAGTGGACAGTTACAAATTCCCAGGTCCCCCCCTCACCACCTCCCTCCACCCCAGCTCCCCTTCCCCCACCCCCCGGGATCAGGGGCAATGGCTGCTGGCATGTCCACTAACCACAGGAATGGGATGGTGGGGGAGTCGGCTTTCTGTCGAGCGGGAAAGAGGCCAGATTCTTGCTTGGCCATTCCCGAAACAGCCAACTTGACCCCAGCCCCGTCTTTACCCCCAACGCACGGTGACCCCGCCGTCTCCAAACCCCCACACTCCCCCCTCCCCGCCATGTCATTGGGTACAGACATTACAGAGGAAGATCCAACTCTTGAGTCACGATGACCCGTGGGGAAGGGGGTTGGGATTGGAAGGGGTGTTGGTTGGGGCGGGGGCGGGGGCGGGGGGTTTGCCTCAGTACAAGGAGGAGCCCTTCTGCCCAGCGACCAGCTCCCGTCCCCCTGCCTCATCGCGGCCCCCGCTCTCCGCAGCGCCCAGGGGGGTAGCGTCGCCAAGACAGGGGGTGGGGTAGACGAACATCCTCTGGAGGAGGGGCAAATGCTGGGCCTTCTCGTCCCTGATGACCATGTTGAGGGCAAGAGGGAGGGGCGAGACGTGGGCAAAAGGGTAGGGGTAGGCGCCAGTGAGCAGCTGGTGGCCGTACATCAGTGGGTAGGGGTCCTGGTAGAACGCCACCTTGCTCAGTCCCCCATCGCCTGGCTTCACCCGCTCTGGGCCTGGGGTCTTGCCATGTGAGCAGCAGTTCCCATTGGTCAGCAGGGGCATGGGGTATTCCTGGACTGGGTACTCCAGGCCGGTGCCGGCTCGTCTGCACTCCTCAGGCTCCAGGGTGTGGAAATCGTGGCTCGCTTCCTGCGGCAGCGAGGTATCCGCTCCATGCCCGCTGGTGCCCGGGGAGCCGTCCCCATCCTCTCGGGGCTGGGTGCCGACGTAGGCCCCCCCGGGGTCCGGAGTCTCTGCCGCCCCGGTCTCGCCGACTTGCGGCATAAGGGCCCGCCGCGTCAGGCCGGCGGTGGTGCCCCCCTGCGACGCGTCGCTCTCGCCGCCCGTCCCCGGGACCCGGGAGGGCTCCCGCTCGGCGGCTCCCCCTTGCGGTTGCGCTGCTCGGTTCCCTTCCCCTTGTGCAGAGTGTGCTACCGTCACTTCCGTAGGCGAGAGGCAGCCAATGGCGGCATCCAGATCTCCGCCGAATGCCAACAGTCTCGCTCCGGGGTCCGGCCTCGTCACTGCTTGCCCCTCCTCCCCCTCCTGCCCCTCCTCCGCATCCTCCTCCTCCTCTGCGGGTCGCCTCCCAGGGGCAGAAGAGGGTGTCTTCGGGAAGCAGTTGCTCGGGAGCGTCCTCCTGCTGTTTCCACGAGGAGCGGGCTCCTGGCCCTGGCCCTTGGAACGCGGGGTCCGCACCCCCTCGCTCAGGGGTCTCTCCCCTCCATCCCGCGGGAGCCTGGGCACAGGCCGACGATCCCCAGCACTGGATTGGGGTGTTCCCAGTTCCCGGTGGTGGTCCTCCGAGCCCTGAGGAGGGCGTGGGGCAGGGAGCCCCCCGGGTGGGGGGGGTGAGGAGGGGCGAGGGGGTGGGGCGGGAGGGTGTCGGTAACGTAGCCTCCGGTGCCACCCGGCCCTGCGTGACCTGTGGAAGGACCCAGCCACCCGCTGTTTGGGCTTGTAGGAGTAGTAGGGCCTCCAGAGGTTGTCCTCCAGGTCGCTGTCTTCCTCCTCAGAGTCCTGGCCGAGGGAGTAACCATCGCTCCTCCTCCGCCTCCTCCTCCTCCTCCTCTTCCTCCGCCTCGCCCGGGGCTGGTGCTCTCCCTCCGAGGCCTCCTCGCAGCTCTGCCCCCTTTTGCCCCCAGGGGGCGCCCTTTGGCCCCCCTCGTCCCGGATCAGGTCGGACTCTGCGATTCGCCGCTTGACCAGAGCCTCCTCCCCGATGCGGACCGTGATCCGGCAGAGCGGCGCCGATCGGCTCTCGCTGGCGGCGCCCGGGCATGCCGGCTTGGCCACGTAGGTCATGGTCCTCCCCTCGGTGGCGCCCCCCGGAGGCCGCTTGGCCTTCGCCCCCCGCGGCTCCTTCTGACCCTGGTGGGTGCTGGAGGAGGGCAACGCTTCCCGGTGGCACGGCGCGTTCCAGCCCCTCGCCGGCGTCTCCCTGGTGACGGCGCTGGGCTCTCGGTGCCCAGGGGGTGGGGTTGGGGGTGGGGCGGGGCTGGCCACGCCCCTCTCCGGGGGGCACTTGCCGTTGTAGGCGATGACGGTGGACTGCCCCCAGCGGGTGGCGTTGGTTGGCAGGGCCACAATCACTGACGAGGAGGAGGAGGGGTTGGTGGTGGTGGAGGGGGGGGGCGGGGGCGGGGGGCCGCCGTACGTGATGACCGAGTGCCCCGGTGCCACGCCCTCAGGTCCCAGGAAGGGCTGGGGCCGCTGCTGGAGGGGGCGGGGTGGGGGCGGCTCCCCCGGGCCCAGGGCGGCACTGCCTTCGGGGCGGAGGGACGCCGGGAGCTCGGGGGTGCTGGCGGCCGGGGGTGCCGGCGGCTCCGCGTGGACGGCCGGGGGGGC
>NW_025971879.1:3592-5717 GCF_021869965.1 Rhincodon typus
CGGTGGGAGGGGAGGTCTCCACAGCGGCGGTGGGATGGGAGGTCTCCACGGCGACGGTGGGATGGGAGGTCTCCACGGGAACGGTGGGATGGGGGGTCTCCACGGTGACGGTGGGATGGGAGGCCTCCACGGCGACGGTGGGATGGGAGGCCTCCATGGGGATGGTGGGATGGGAGGTCTCCACGGCGACGGTGGGATGGGGCGTCTCCATGGGGACCGTCTGGGGGGCAGAGTCCGAGGGGGTGGTGCGGCTGTAGGTCTTGTACGGCCTCTTGTGGTTTCTCATGGGCAGGAGGCGGTAGAGCTTGAAGGCGTTGAGTTTGGGCTTGTAACCGCCATTGGCTGTCTTCTGGCTGATGGTCAGGCCTGGGTCAACGCCATGGAAGGATTTCTGGTGGGTCTTGAGGTTGTAGTAGGTGACGAAGGCCTCCCAGCAGAAGATGCACTGGTACCTTCTCTCGCCGGTGTGCCACACCTCGTGTTTGGTGCGGTACTCGGCCAGGGCGAAGACCTTGTCGCAGAAATGGCACGGGTACTTGCGGCGCCACGAATGGACGTTGGCGTGACGCTTGAGGCTGGACAGAGTGACATAGGAGCGTTCGCACACCGCGCAGAAGTACAGGACGTGGCCGTCCACCACCTTCACCATGTGGTCCTCCGCCTCGCTGCCCAGGGCCGCGTCCCTCCGACGGCTCTTCCTGCCAGCCCCCTGGGCCTGAGGGGCGCTCCCGGCCTCCCGCCCCGTTCCCGGCCTGCCCCCTCCTTGCCGGCACACCATCTGGTGGCTCTGCAGCCTCTTGAGGTGGACGAAGGGCCTGAGGCAGTGTTGGCAGCTCAGCTCCGCGCCCCCAGTGACTCGGGGCTCGGTGTCGCTGAGGGGCGCGGAGGAGGAGGAGGTGGAGGATGAGGGGGTCGGAGTGATGGCGGCGTTGGGGCCTTCCGGCTGGAGGGGCCTGGGTGAGTCAGCAGCGAGTTGGCGCGAGGCTTCCTGCTCCACGTTGAAGCCTAGGCCTCTGATGGCGACAGTGTTGAGGGTCAGGAGCCTCCGGGCGGTGCCGTCAGCTGGGAACAGGCCGTCCCGAGAGGCCGAGGAGTTGTCCTCTCCCTCACCGTTGGCGGCCTCCCCGCTCTGCCCCGAGGGAGCCTGGGGAGGGAAGGAGGGAGCGGGAGGGATCCTGTCGCCGTCTCCACCCAGTCGGATGGAAGAGTCTGTCAGATCGATGGGGAAGGCAGGCCCAGGCAAGGCCTCAGGGCCTAGGAAAGGCTCCCTCGGGCCTAGTCCCAGGGCGCTGTCGCCCTCCTGGTAGGCACCGGCGTTGCCTCGGTGCTTCCTCACGGTCTGCCACCGAGGGAGGGGGGCGGAAGAGGGCGGCGAGAGCGAGGAAGAGGAGGAGTCCGGTGTGGGCTGGGACAGACGCTGCAGGAGGTCCTTCAGGAAGTGGATGCCCAGCCGGTGACCTGCGCTCGCCAGGGCGTCAGCCTCGTCCAGCCTCTCGATGACCACCTGGGAGCTGTAGATGAAGTTGAGGATCTTGGCGAAGACTTCGGCTCTCATTTCCCGCAGCTCGAAAACGGACTCCATCGCCCAGAGGCTGGGACCCGTCAAGCGTTCCCGGAAGTAGCAGCTGAAGGCGGCCAGGATGTTCTTGTGGGCCTTGAACTTGCTGTCCTGCACCACGATGGTCACATCACAGAAGCTGCCCCGCATCCTCTGCTCGTTCAGCTCATGCAGGAGGAGCTTACAGTGAGCTCTGTCTACCACCTCAAAACTGCACGCCATGCTGTCTGGGAAACGGATAGACAGACAGAGACAGACAGAGAGAGAGAGAGAGAGAACGTCAGACAGAGCTCAGCATTGATACAGTGTCCCGACCCAAAACGTCAACTTTCCTGCTCCCCCCTGACGCTGCCTGGCCTGCTGTGTTCCCCCAGTTCCACACTGTGCTCCCCCAGCTCCACGCTGTGTTCCCCAGCTCCACACTGTGTTCCTCCAGTTCCACGCTGTGCTCCCCCAGTTCCACACTGTGCTCCCCCAGTTCCACACTGTGTTCCCCAGCCCCACACTGTGTTCCCCCAGTTCCACACTATGTTGCCCCAGCCCCACACTGTGTTCCCCCAGTTCCAC
>NW_025971879.1:5727-9931 GCF_021869965.1 Rhincodon typus
TCCACACTATGTTGCCCCAGCCCCACACTGTGTTCCCCCAGTTCCACACTGTGTTCCCCCAGCCCCACACTGTGTTCCCCCAGTTCCACACTGTGTTCCCCAGCTCGGCGCTGTGTGTTATCTCTGACTCCAGCATCGGCAGTTCTTCCTATCTCTGAGTGAGCACAGATACTGGAGGTGGGACTGCCAACACTGGGGAAGGTGCTGCGTTTGGGCGAGAGACGCCAAGGCCAGGACTTGCGCAGTTCATGGCAGGGCCCCTGGGAGTTACACTATACAGCCAATACAGAACCATTCTGAGGAAGGGTCACTGGACCCCGAAACATTAACTCTGATTTCTCTCAGACCCACTGAGCTTTCCCAGCAACTTCTGTTTTTCGTTCTAATGCCGTGGGGAACCAGGTTTGAACGCTGCCAGGGAATTAATTAATCTGGAATTCAGAGTCTAACGATGACCGTGAATCCATAGTTGATTGTCGGAAAAACCCATCTGGTTCACTAATGCCCTTTAGGGAAGGAAACTGCCATCCTTACCTGGTCTGGCCTACATGTGGCTCCAGACCCACAGCAATGTGGTTGATTGTTTTCTGCTCTCTGGGCAATTAGGGACGGGCAATAAATGCTGGGCCTAGCCATCTCAAGAATGAATAAAAGAAAAACCCATCCAGATGCCTTTTAAATGTTGTAATTGTACCAGCCTCCACCACTTCCTCTGGCAACTCATTCCATACATGCACCACCCTCTGTGTGAAAAAGTTGTCCTTGAGGTCCCTTTTAAATCTTGCCCCTCTCACCTTAAACCTATGCCCCTCTAGTTTTGGACTCCCCCTGCCCTGGGGGAAAAGACCGTGGCTATTCACCCTATCCATGCCCCTCATGATTTTATAAACCTCTATAAGGTCACCCCTTCAGCCTCCGACGATCCAGGGAAAATAGCCCCAGGCTATCCATTTGGACAGGTACATGGATAGGAAAGTTTGAGAGGGACTGGGGCCAAATGCAGGCAAATGGGACCAGTTCAGTTTAAGAAACCAGGTCAGCATGGCATGAGTTGAGCCAAAGGGTCTGTTTCTGTGCTGTGCGACTCCATAACTCTATCTCTGAGAGAGGGAGAGAGAGTGTGTGAAAGAGAGATGGGGGAGAAAGAGAAAGAGAGATGTTTAACCCTCCATCTCCCTCCCCACAACACTCAAGTCCCCTTCCTTCAATCACGAAGCAACCGTCATAGGCTCTATCCAAATGCAGGCATACAACTGGTGCAGGACGAAGCTATTCGGCCTTTTGAGCGTGCTCCCCCATTCAGTAGGCTCCTAAGTGATCATCCAACTCCGTCCCTGTTCCCAAATTCTCCCCCATTCCCTTTTCAGCTCTTTAAGCCCCGAAGAACAATATCTAACTCCTTCCTGAAAACACTGGATGTGTTTTCCAGGGCCGCTTTCACGACAGGCTTCACTACTGTCTGGGTGAAGACCATATCTCCTCATGTCAGTTGTAAATGGTCTACCCCATGTCCTCAGAGTTTGACCCCTGGTTTTGAACACCACAGTCATCCTTCCTGCACTTACCGGGTCTGGTCCTGTTTGAATGTTATTGGTTTCTGTGAGACTGTCTCCTCATTCTGCTGGTCTCCAGTGAATACAGCCCTGACTGGTCCAATTCTCACTTTCATACATCAGTCCTGCCATCCCAGGAATCAGCCTGGTAAACCCTCGCTGCTTTCCTAACATCACATTACCAGGGCATCCTTCCTCAGGACGCTGCCTGGGCTGGAGGGCAGGTCTAAGGTTGCAGGAGCTACGGCTTTCTTCATTGGAGTGAAGGAGGATGAGAGGTGACTTGATAGAGGTGTACAAGATGATGAGAGGCATAGATAGAGTGGATAGTCAGAGACTTTTTCCCAGGGTGGAAATGACTATTACGAGGGGGCGTAATTTTAAGGTGATTGGAGGAAGGTATGGGGGAGATGTCAGAGGTACGTTCTTTACACAGAGAGTGGTGGGCGTGTGGAATGCGCTGCCAGCAGTGGTAGTGGAGTCACGTACATTGGGGACATTTAAGCAACTCTTGGATAGGCACATGGAGGATAGTAAAATGTAGGGTATGCAGGGTAGTTTGATCTTAGTCGGATAATAGTTCGGCACAACATTGTGGGCCGAAGGGCCTGCACTGTGCTGTACTGTTCTGTGTTCTATGTAAAAGGAGACCAAAACTGCACACAATATTCTAGGTGCGGTCTCACCAAGGCCCTGTATAACTGCACCAACACATCCCTGCTCCTGTACTCGAAACCTCTCACAATAAAGGCCAACATTTGCCTTCTTCACCGCCTGCTGCACCTGCATGCTTACCTTCAGCGACACCCAGGTCCCACCCTTTCACAATCTACCCCCATTTAGAGAATAACCTGCCGTCTGCAATGTAGAACAGAGAGACCTGAGGATGCAGGTACACAATTCTTTGAAGTTTGCGTCACATATAGACAGGGTGGTTAAGAAGACGTTTAGCACGCTTGCCTTCATTGCTCAGACATTTGAGTATCAGAGTTGGGACATCACGTTGAGGCTGTACAAGACATTGGTGAGGCCTCTTCTGGAGCACTGTGTCCAGCTCTGGTCTCTCCGTTACAGAAAGGATATTATTGAGCTGGAGAGGGCTCAGAAGAGGTTTACCAGGATCTCGCTGAGAATGGAGGCTTGAGTTACAAGGAGAGGCTGGATAGGCTGGGGCTATTTTCCCTGGATCGTCGGAGGCTGAGGTGTGACCTTACAGAGGTTTATAAAATCAGGAGGGGCATGGATAGAGCAAATAGCAAAGGACTTTTCCCCCAGGGTAGGGGAGTCCAAAACTAGAGGGGCATAGGTTTAAGGTGAGAGGGGAAAGATTTAAAAAGAGAAGGAACTTTTTCACATGTGTTGTGAAGTTAGGTAGGGTGCATGTGGGATGGGAGGCAGGAAGTTAGAATTTGGTGCTTGTAAAATGCTTGGGGAAGGAGGGGGAAAGCATTGCGTGGTCCCTTTAAAAGATGATGTGCTTTTTCTGTGCTTTGAGATTTAAAATGAACGTCAGTGAGTAGCGCTGACAACAACCAAATGGAAACATTTATACTGAAAGGCCGCACAGTTAGCAGCAAGCTGCAGCTTTTACTGTGACTACAGGTTTTTGAATTAATTTGAACCAGGTGCTTAGATACCAAAAACCTATCAAATTTAAGTCTGATGGTTTTGACAGCTCAGGACAAATCCTGTTGTAAGAAATATTGACGTGTCATCAAGGGTATAAAATAAGGGGGCAGTTGGACAAGGACCCCAGAGCTAACTGCCATCCACCAGAGCTAACGGCCCTCAGCTCTCAAACAGAATCGCTGGCTCTCACAGCCTCCTCTATATCTTAGAGAAAGCACCATCTAAATAACAACAGTACCAAGGGCACAATGAGTTAATATTCCTGACAGAAGAATTGTCGGAAAAGGCACAGATCATTCTGTAAGACACATAACCTGGCTGCAATTTCGAGAGACCGAATTTTTTTTATATCTAAATAGGACATGTATTTATTGGAACAGCATACCACTAGAATCTTGCATTATTCGGCAATAGTCAATAGTTAAAAAGGGATTTGTTTTGTTTGTTAATAGTTTAGTTAATTTTTCACTGTTAGAGTTAGATAAATAAATTGTTACTTGTTGATTGTAAAGTGAGTGTCAGGGATTTACTTTATTTAACCACTAGATGTTGCTGAGTAGCAGGTTACACCACTTTTCACCCTCATTTTACAGATTATAGGGTGAGGTGTTGCTCTTTGAGTGTTTCGGTTTTAATTCTCAGAAAGGGAGTCAATTTCTTCTTTATAACAGATTTAGAGCTCGTCCTGGGACCTGGACAGATTTGAACAGATTTAGGGTATGACAGGTCCCAGCAGATTTAAACAGCCTTGGGGACTAGAGTGCTGGATCTTTAAATAAAACTTCAGTGAGAAATGGAAACCCTGTTTAATTTTTGGTTGCTTTTTGCTGGCTTACTCAAAAGTGGGGAAATGGCTCCAAACATTGTTAAAGATGTTCTGGGGGTCCAAGATGCTTCCTAAATTTGCCAAGAAAGTTTAGAAAGAAGTGAGTTAACAGGGTGTAGAGCTGGATGAACACAGCAGGCCAAGCAGCATCAGAGGAGCAGGAAAGCTGACGTTTTGGGTCTGGACCCTTGTTCAG
>NW_025971879.1:10031-10147 GCF_021869965.1 Rhincodon typus
TGAGGCCTACTGAATCCACCCTGAGGCCTATTGAATCCAACCTGAGGCCTACTGAATCCAACCTGAGGCCTATTAAATCCACCATGAGGCCTACTGAATCCACCCTGAGGCCTATT
>NW_025971880.1:0-10147 GCF_021869965.1 Rhincodon typus
CAGGTTTAGTGAACCTGTTTTTCCGCAAATGTATTTGTTTCTCAGGTATGCACAGTAGATGTTGGAGTGGTTTGTGTGGAGAGAATTGCGCAGAGAGGTATTTTACCTGTGGCTATGTACTATGTAGTGCATGACTGAGGAAGTGCTACTCTGTTTAATTTTAGAAGTGACGTTAAATGGTCTTGGAGCAAGTGATCCCTCGTGAAGAACAATAGGGTTTCATTTCCTGGTCAGTGTTTTTCTCAAACAGCATACATGGGCTATTTCAATTTCATTTGTGTAAGCCTGCTGTGTGCAATTTGGGTCTCTCTTCCTGCATTATTGCAAAACTACTTCATTGATTCATAATGCCATTTGCAATCCAGAGCACTTATGTAAATGAAAGGTTTGTTTCTTTGTTGGAAAAATCAAAGCTGATGGGATTAAATTGGTAGTGATTGCTTGGTTGTAATTAACTAAGAAAGAACAGAAAGCAGAGTAATGGTGAGTTATGGTTGGAAATCGGAGGGATGTGTCCAGTGGTGTTCAGTTAGGATGACTGCCCTTGTTGAGAAATAAGTGATTAGGACTGGAGTATACAATGCAAATGCATGATGGATGAAATTTAATGAAGAGCAAAATTATTCATTTTTGGAAGAATCAGTAATGGTAACATAACCAAATAATTTTCTTGGCCTTTACACCTATATGTGGAACTTTGTAAAATGTGCAAATATCTTTCAAGGCTGCATGACAAATTGAGAGGCTGTTAACAATGCATAGAGGGTCTGTAAATAGGCAAGAGTACAAAGGGATGACTTAATAGAGGTATTTCAAAATCTTGAAGGGTTTGATAGAGAGTAAAGAAGGAGAAACCATTGATGGCAGTAATATAGGTACCCTAAGGACCTACATTTAAGATAATTGATCAGAGGCTTGTAAGTTGTACTTTTATCGTCAAATTGTTATTCGGTGAAATTCTGTGACTCGGTAATGGCAGCAGATTCACTAAACTTTTGAAAATAGTATTGGAGTAAATAATGTTTGCACAGCTGTAGGAAAGAGGAAATTTGGTTATTTCACCCCAGTGAAGCTTAATAAGGACTAAACCTAATAAGAAAGAATTGTGTGAATAAGTAAAGGCAGTTATTCTCAATTTTTTACTCGAATAATGAACACACCAATGTCTAAAATGAAATGTGATTGAATTATTTGGTGTCAAGTTCAGGATTTTTTTTAATTTATGGACCAGATTTGGCAATGTTTTTAATACCAATATGTATTTGCACAGGTTTAAATCATAGGCTGCTCTCACAAGTGATGTTTATGTCAGTGAGCCAACAATCTTATGGTACACCAGTTGGCCATCTATCATAAGGATAATTCTATTCCTGTCAGTCCTGAAATATTTTTCTATTGAAAGATACTCTTGCAGGAAGGGGTGATCCATAAACATCCATTTATGAACCCTTGAATAGGAAGTGGTTGAAGACCCGATCGTTTCACTTGCTGGGGAGAAAATGAACATGAAGTCAATCCGTTTTTTAATCGGGGACTGATTTGCATGTCTGAAGCTGGCGGCTAACTTGCCAGGGATTGCTGTGTACAGCTTAGAATTTGTATTTATTCATGGGATGTGGACAATCTCTGGCAAGATCTCTGGTGTACCATTTTATTGCCTGTTCCTAATTGCTGTCGAGTAGTTCCCTGTCCTGGAGGTGTGTTTAACATTTCCGAACATGTTGCAAAACTAACGTGATGGTGAGCAGCTGTAGTGTTAGCGTTCAGAAGGATTTGGAGTTGTTGTACAGAAGTTGAACAGCCAATATGTAGGCCCAGCGAGCAGTTAGGAAAGCAAATGCTGTGTCAACCCTCGGTGCAAACGATTTGGAATATGAATGATGAAATCATTTTACAATCATAACAGGTCTTGGTGAGATCACACCTGAAATTGCCATGTACAAATTTGTCACCTCATCTGTGAAAGGATACCTTTGCCTTGGAGGGAGTGCAATGAATGTTCACTTGATGGATTTCCTGGGGTTAGGCTCCTATGAGAAGGCATTGAGTAAACTATGCCAGTGTGTCTGAGAATTTAGAACTTGAGAATTTAGAGTTATTTTATGAAATCTAAAAGTATTAAGTTATAGAAGTATATAGTTATCAGTAAGTGAAATAAGACCAACTGGCATGTAATTTCCAGACTTCACTTGTATGGAGAATGAAGTTCCCTTTGTATCCTCTGGTCCTCTAATGCAAATTTCCTTTCTGTTAAAGTTTGTAAAATTATAGTCCAAGCCACCACCATTTCTTTCCTAGCTTTTGGGTCTTAATGGAAACCAACAAGTTGCAGTGATTTCTATATCTGTTAATGTCTAATCTCTTGGTATCACACCCCTTTTCCAACAACTTTGACTTCCTTTGTGAAAACCTAGTATGTGCGCCATTTCCTCATCTTCCTTTATAACTCAATATCTTAGCAAATGTATCCCCACCTTGACTATGCTCTCTCTTGCAGCCCTTTATTTCCATGTTTTTTCAGTATTCCTGCTTTTTTTTTACACTTATTTATACTTAAATTAATGGAACTTAAATTTCCACGCGTGCACATCTTCCTCTCAGACTTTCACTTCCTTTTCAGTTTGCATGTTTTTGAACCAAATTTTACTTTTGTAAATTTCCATGGCCATGTTTAATGCATGGTAACTATTTTAACATGCAAAGTGTGTAATTGCATCTTATAACCAATGTTGATGCTCTACAGCTTATTATTGACCAGATGTGCTGAGGAAGGGTCACCAGACCTGAACGTTAACTCTGATCTTTCTCTTCGCAGATGTGCCAGACCTGCTGAGCTTTTCCAGCAACTTCTGTCTTTGTCCCTGATTTACAGCATCCACAGTTCTTTCGCTTTTTATTTTGCTTTTAAGAGGGATTTGTTATGTCCCATTTCTCTTGAAAACAAGTATTGTGAACCTGGTGCGAGCTGTCTGCTTCAGCAAAAGCCGAGTAAATAACTTCGGGTTTCGGTAGATAAAAGAAGCATGAGTGGATGGAGTCAGGCTCATACAGATTTAGGTTTTTGCTTTCAGTTGTTGAAGCTGGGGTTTTGAAGGAAGCTGTTAGATACAGCTGTCTCTCTTCCAAAAAAAATAGCTTGAGTTCTGTCTCTGCAGCTGGACTCATTCCTTTGATTTTTTTTTTTTTATTCTTCCGTTCTCTGGGATTGGAGAAGGATAGCAAGTGAGCAAATCTGTTTTGATGAATTTGCCTTTGCCAAGGGATTGTTTATGGGATGCTGCTATATTGGAACAGTTGATGAGCTAGTAGTTAAATTATTTAAATATTTCAATAGTTAAAGTTTTATGCCAATTCTGTCTTAACTTTTGTATGTGGTGTAAGTATAAATTATGTTTTGCTTAAAGCCAAGAGGTTTGACCAAGTGAATCACATCTGGAACACAAGCCTTTAAATAAGATAAAACTTGGGGTCGAGGCTATCCCATTGATATATTTTGAGGGGGTTTAGTCTGGTCCATAAACAAGTATTACTTGGCTCTTGTTGAAATACTGAAACAGGAGTAGGCCATTCAGCCCCTCAAGCCTTATCTACCATTCAGTGAGATCATAGCTAATCTATGACTTAACTCCATATACTTGGCTTTGGCCCATATCCCTTAATACCTTTGCTTAACAAAAAAAAATTATCTATCTCGGATATAAAATTAACAACTGATCCAGTATCCACTGTTACTGATCCAGTAACAACCTTGGATGGAAATGATCAGATCCTTGGGAATTCGTCAGTCTTTAATTCCATTAATTTCCTTATGTTTTAATTATTTTAGTGGAACAGGGACTGAATAAAACTGTTAATTTCCTTTGAACTTCTGGCAAGCTATCCTCCTTTTGTATTGTAAATAATGAGGTAAAGCAGTTATTGGACACGTCTGCCATTTCCCGACAGGCATTGACGATATCCCCAATTTCAGTCTTTAATAGGCCAATGTTCCTCCTGATAGACCCGCTTTCTTTTTACGCAAACTGTTAAATTTCTTTGTATTGATTTTGATGTCCCCAGTAAGTTTCTTTTTGTGATCTCTTTTTCAGGAGCTTTTATAAGCCTGCTTTGTGGCCCTTCTCTGGTCTTTGTATCTTTCCCGTTTAGCAGGATCTTTGCTTTTTTTAAGCATTTTTGTAAGCCGATTCGTTTAGTTTTATTCTGTCCCTTATCTCTTTTTAGTTGTCCATGGCTAGTTCTTAGGTAAAGTGCAGCTTTTCCCTCGAGTATAAACTGGTTTTGTATTGTTAGGTAACAAGGTGTAGAGCTGGATGAACACAGCAGGCCAAGCAGCATCATATGAGCAGGAAGGCTGACGTTTCGGGCCTAGACCCTTCATCAGAAATGGGGGAGCGGAAGGGGATTCTGAAATAAATAGGGAGAGAGGGGGAGGCGGATAGAAGATGGATAGAGGAGAAGATAGGTGGAGAGGAAACAGACAAGTCAAAGAGGCGGGGATGGAGCCAGTAAAGGTGAGTGTAGGTAGGGAGGAGATAGGTCAGTCCAGGGAGGACGGACAGGTGAAGGGGGCGGGATGAGGTTAATAGCTAGGAGATGGGGGTGCCGCTTGAGGTGCGAGGAGGGGATAGGTGGGAGGAAGAACAGGTTAGGGAGGCGGGGATGAGCTGAGCTGGTTTTGGGATGCGGTAGGGGGAGGGGAGATTTTGAAGCTTGTGAAGTCCACATTGATACCATTGGGCTGCAGGGTTCCCAAGCGGAATATGAGTTGCTGTTCCTGCAACCTTCGGGTGGCATCGTTGTGGCACTGCAGGAGGCCCAGGATGGACCTGTCGTCTGAGGAATGGGAGGGGAAGTTGAAATGGTTCGCGACTGGGAGGTGCAGTTAGTTGTTTATTGCGAACCGAGCGTAGGTGTTCTGCAAAGTGGTCCCCAGGCCTCTGCTTGGTTTCCCTGATGTAGAGGAGGCCACAACGGGTACAGCGGATGCAGTATACCACATTAGCAGATGTGCAGGTGAACATCTGCTTGATGTGGACAGTCTTCTTGGGGCCTGGGATGGGGGTGAGGGAGGAGGTGTGGGGGTAGGTGTAGCACTTCCTGTGGTTGCAGGGAAAAGTGCCGGGTGTGGTGGGGCTGGAGGGGAGTGTGGAGCGGACAAGGGAGTCCCGGAGAGAGTGGTCCCTCCGGAAAGCAGATAAGGGTGGGGAGGGAAAAATGTCTTTGGTGGTGGGGTTGGATTGCAGATGGCAGAAATGTCTGAGGATGATGCGTTGGATCCAGAGGTTGGTGGGGTGGTACGTGAGGATGAGGGGGATTCTGTTTTGGTTGTTATTGCGGGGACAGGGTGTGAGGGATGAGTTGCGGGAAATGCGGGAGACACGGTGGAGGGCGTTCTCGACCACTGAGGGGGGGAAGTTGCAGTCCTTGGAAAAACAAGGACATCTGAGATGTACGAGTGGAATGCCTCATCATGGGAGCAGATGCGGTGAAGGAATTGGGAATGGGGTTGGCATTTTTGCAGGAAGGTGGGTGGGCTTGAAATGGATATCGGTTTCTAGGTGGTTGCCCGAGATGGAGACAGAGGGTTCCAGGAAGGTGAGAGAGGTGTAAGAGATGGTCCAGGTGAACTTAAGGTTGGGGTGGAAGGTGTTAGTGAAGTGGATGAACTGTTCGAGCCCCTCGTGGGAGCACGAGGCGGCGCCGATACAGTCGTCAATGGGACGGAGGAAGAGGTGGGGTTTCGGGTCAGTGTAGCTACGGAAGAGGGATTGTTCCACGTAACCTACAAAGAGGCAGGCATAGCTTGGGCCCGTGCGAGTACCCATGGCCACCCCCTTTGTCTGTAGGAAGTAGGAGGAATTGAAAGAGAAGTTGTTGAGGGTGAGGACGAGTTCGGCTAAGCGGATGAGGGTGTCAGTGGAGGGGGACTGGTCGGGCCAGTGGGACAGGAAGAAGCGGAGGGCCTTTCGGCCATCTGTATGGGGAATGCAGGTGTATAGAGACTGGACGTCCATGGTAAAGATGAGGTGTTGGGGACCGGGGAATTGGAAGTTCTGGAGGGCGTGGGTGGTGTCACGGACATAGGTGGGGAGTTCCTGGACCAAGGGGGAGAAAATGGAGTCGAAATAGGTGGAGATAAGTTCGGTGGGGCAGGAGCAGGCGGAGACAATGGGTCGACCAGGGCAGTCAGGTTTGTGGATTTTGGGAAGGAGATAGAAGCGGGCGGTGCGGGGTTGGAGGCCGTGGGTGGGAGGTCACCTGAGGTGATGAGGTTGTGGATGGTTTGGGAGATGATGGTTTGGTGCTCGGGGATGGGGTCATGATCAAGGGGGCGATAGGAGGTGGTGTCGGAGAGTTGGCGTCTGGCCTCGGCGATGTAGATGTCAGTGCGCCATACTACAACTGCGCCTCCCTTGTCCGCGGGTTTTATGGTGAGTTTGGGATGGGGTCGGAGGGCTGCACGTTCTGTGGGTGAGAGGGGTGGAGAGGTTGAGGCGATTGATGTCTCGACGGCAGTTGGAGATGAAGAGGTTGAGGGAGGGTAGGAGGCCTTGGGGTGGTGTCCAGGAGGAGGGGGTGTGTTGGAGGCGGGAGAAGGGGTCAGTAGAGGGAGGGTTAGGTTCACGGTTGAAGAAGTAAGCATGGAGGCGGAGGCGGCGGAAAAACTGCTCAGTGTCCAAATGTGACCTGTATTCGTTGATGTGTGGGTGGAGGGGGATAAAGTTGAGCCCTTTACTGAGGACTGACTGACCGTTCGTCCTCAGTAAGGGGGAGGTCTTCGGGGATGGTGAAGACTCGGCAGGGCTGGGTGTTGCTGTCTCCTCTCGAGCTGCTGGCTGTGGAGGCTGTGAGCGGAGAGACGTCGGCGTCGGCTGTGGGTGGGGTTGCGTGGGCGGAGTTGCGTCCGCGTCAGTGATGGGCGGAGTGGCGTCGGCGGTGGCAGCAGCGGTGACGGTTGGCGCGTCTTCAGTGTCCGTGGTGTTGGTCTCGGAAATGGAGGCGGTGGCATCAGCAGCGATGGCGTTAGCTGTCCCGGAAGTGGGGTACCCGGTGGTGGCGGATGTGACGTCATCTGTGGGTTCTCCGACAGTGGCCTCATGGCCAATGGCGGCGGGCACGTTGTGGGGAAGGTCCTGGGTAGGGTTGGGGATTTAGGAGGTGGAGTAGGCCCGTTTTGGGTGGCAGGCACCAGTAAGTTTACTGTACTTAGTTTTTAGTGTCCAATAGAGCTGAGTAGAATTGAGAGTTCGGGTTGTGGATCCTACGAAGAATAAAAAACAGGAGAGGTCCTTTGCGGGTCTGGGAGAGGGAGGCTCTGAGCTGGTGTAGGCATGATTGTAGTGCCTGGAGATGCCGGCGCATTGCTGCGAGTGTGTGTTTCAGGAGTTGCAGGGAGAAACGCTTCTGAAGGATCTCACTGCTATGAATGTAGACATTGTCACAGTTGGGGCCAAATTGGGAAGGCCTGAATGTGGACTGTCGTCCATTGGGGATGATCTGGTTCCGTAGGCAGGTACTAAGAAAGGTGATGTGGCTGTAGTACCTGGTTTGCTTCAGGACATGGTTGAGCAGTTTCAAGGCCGAAGAGATTACGAGAGAGTTGCAGTGGGAGAGAGATCCCCTGAGGTTTGTCCGGAGGGAGGAGGGTAACTTCTTCAGGCGAGGCATCCTTAGAAGAGGCTTCGCAGTAGGGTTAACATTGTATCAGAGATAGTAGGAACTGCAGATGCTGGAGAACCTGAGATAACCAGGTGTAGAGCTGGATGAACACAACAGGCCAAGCAGCATCATAGGAGCAGGAAGGCTGACGTGTTTCTTTGAATATCCTCCACCGTTCTTCAGTTGTTTTGCCCATAAGCAGGTTTTCCCAGTTTAATGTGGACAGCCTGTCTCATCTTGTTAAAGTTGACCCTACCTAGAGTCACAGAATGGAAACAGACTCTTTGGTCCAAGCTGTCCATGCTGAACAGGTTTCCCAATCTAAACTAGTCCCATTTGCCTGCGTTTTGGGTCATGATTTTCACTTTAACTGTTGCATAAAGGTTTGCACACGATCAGATTATTAATTAAATCTGGCTCATTACTCATCATTAAATTCAGTATAGTTTGTTTGTTTGTCCTCCTTGTTGCATCCAGGGCATGTTGCTGTAGGAAACTACCCTGGGCACATTCCAGAAATTCATTACATTTCTGATGTGTTTGTCTGCCTCTCCCAATCTTTGTTAACATTAAAATATTACTCTGGCTTTGCTACATACTTGTCTAATTTCTGCATTTATACAATCTAGCTCTTCAGAGCTGCTACTGGGAGTTTATACAGAATGTTATTACAGTTTTAGATTCTTTGCTGTTCCTCACTTCCAACCATTTGGGCTCCACTGAATACTTTATCATAATTAGATCCTCCCTCCCATTGAAATAAAATTATTTCAAGTTAGTAAATAAGATTAATTCTACTCCACCTCCTGCCATTTTCCTTGTCTGTCCTGTAAGTCTTGCAATTTGGTGTATTTAATTCCCATCTGACCATCCTGCAGCTGTGTCTCATACTATATCAATCTCAATTTGAATATGTGCCTACAACTCATTTAATTTGTTCTTTACACTCTGTGCATTCGAATATAAACTTTTATTTGGGTCATACTCTGTAACCTGAGCCTCAGTGCTAATGCTTTATTCTCCTGTTTACTCTTTCTCTCTTTCAGTTTACTCGACGCTTCTTGGAGTTTTCCCATTCTCAGTCATGTCACTTGATTTAGAAACTGTATTGACTTCCCCCACCTCCCATTGACAAACTGAACCCTGTGACCACCTTATTTCGCCTTTCCATGAGATCATTGATCCCAAGTCAGTTCGGGTTCCTACTTGTTCCAATACTGATGCCAAACACGGTGAGATGGAAACATTGTTTCCCACACTACTGCTTTGACCACGCATTTACTTCCAATTTTCTTAGTTCTATGCTAGTTTGCACCCGGTTTGGATAATGATCTAGAGATTATAACCCTTGAAGCCAAGCTGTTTAATTTTGTTCCTAATTTCTGATATTCCCCTAGCAGAACCTCTCACCTATGTGTTGTCTATGACAACTGGATCCTCTCCTTTCCACTTCCAGTATCCTGTCAAGCTGGTTCAAGATGTCCATTACCATGGCACAATGCAGGCAACATACCATGCGGGACTTTCAATTCTGTTTACAAAGGATGCTATCTGTATCCCTAATTGCAGAATCCCCTTGCCGCACCCCCACCACCCCGCCCACTTGCTTGAATGGCTTCCTGTGCCACAGTGCAGTGGTTTGTTTGCCCATCCTCCCTGTAAGTCCTTTTCCTTATTCACACAGGGGTCAAGTACCTCATACCTGTTGGACAAGGTCAAGAGCTGAGGCTCCTCCTGTACTAAATTCCTCTACCTACCTTGCTTGTCACATTCTTCTATCCCTGATCACTGGCCAGATTTGAAGTACTTAACCTATGGGGTGTGATTGCCCCCTGAAACATACACATTGAGGTAACTCTTTCCCCCTCCCTGATGTGATGCAGTGTTTGAAGCTCAGACTTCTGCTCATGAACTCTGAGACGGAGTTCCTTAAGCAAAGACTTGCTGTAGATGTGATCACTATGAACCACAGTGGGGTCCACCAGCTCTTAACATTGTGCAGATAATACATGTCACCTGACCTTGTGTGTTCTTCCAGCTCCACGCTGTGTTATCTCTGATTCCAGCACCTGCAGTTCTTACTATCCCATTTAAGTATAGAAATTTTTTTAATTATCTGGCACCTATAGGATCAGGAGTGTGCTGATCAGTAAATATTCCGAATAATCAAGGGGTCCACATTATCAATGTAAAAACACGCATTAAGTATTGAAATGTAAGGCATGGGGTATATACATCACTGTTATACTTTATATGCAGCATAAATCACTTGAATAATAATGCAGCTTTGCTTTAAGTAAAAGGTACTGACAGCCTTCTCACATGCACCCTCAACTGACTACTCTTGACATTATGGTAGATTATGGTATTTGAGGATAAATTGACTCAAAATTGAAACAACTGTTGATATTTCATGTGGCTATTTGATTGAACAAATACATTTATATTGAAATAACAAGGTGTAGAGCTGGATGAACACAGCAGGCCA
>NW_025971881.1:0-8633 GCF_021869965.1 Rhincodon typus
CCCAGATTTGGAAATATACCGGCCGTTCCTTCAGTGTCGCTGGATCAAATTTCTGGAACTCCCTCCCTAACAGCGCTTGGACTGCACGGACTGCAGCGGTTCAAGAAAGCAGCACCTCCCCACCTTCTCAAGGGGACAATTAAGGATGAGCAATCATCGCTGGCCCAGCCACTGATGCCCACATCCTGTGAAATCTTTACAAATTACAGTCTTACAGTTCTTTCTACACACTAGCCCCACCTGTTCCCTCTTCATATCAACCCAATGACTCATCAACCATGCCATATTCTAAGCTTGCCCCTGCATTAATTTCACCCTGATCCCCTCATTCCCAGCAACTCCATTCCTGGAGGGAAAACTGTCTCGGTGGCTCAGTGGTTAGCACTGCTGCCTCACAGCGCCCAGGGATCCAGCTTTAATTCCACCCTCAGGGTGACTGTGTGGAGTCTGCATGTTCTCTCCCTGTATGCGTGGGTTTCCTCTGGGTGCTCTGGTTTCCTCCCACAGTCCAAAGATCATCATACAATCCCTACAGTGTGGAAATAGGCCCTTTGACCCGACAAGTCCACACTGACTCTCAGAGCATCCCACCTAGACCTATCCCCTATAACCCACCTAATCTACACATCCCTGAACACCATGGGAAATTTAGCTCGGCCAATCCACCTACCCTGCACATCTTTGGACAGTGGGAGGAAACCAGAGCACCCAGAGGAAACCCCACAGAAACGAGGAGAATGTGCAAACTTCACACAGACATTCGCCCGAGGGTGGAATCGAATCCAGATCCCTGGGCGCTGTGAGGCAGCAGTGTGTGCTAACCACGGAGCCACCATGCCACCCATGTGCAGGTTAGGGTGGATTGGCCGTGCTAAATTGCCCATAGTGTCCAGGGATGTGCGGGCTAGGTGGATTAGCCATGGGAACTGCAGGGATAGAGTAGGGCTGAGATGCTCTTCAAGAAATTTGGTGTGTACCAGATGGGCCGAATGGCCTACTTTCACACTTCTGTGAGAAACAGGCTACTTACGTAGGCAATAAGGCCTCAGTAACATTTTCACTGCCTACATGGTTCAAGTTCATGACCCTTTTCCATCTAAGATGTCACATTAATTTGTGTCGAAGGATTGTGCAAAACAGCTCGATTTCAAGTTCTGTGGAAACACATGAATAGCTTTTTTTACATTGTCACTTTAGACACTGGAGTATTTTTGCCTTTCTTAGAAACAACATGAAGTCATTGCCTGGCCTCATAACTGGGAAAAGAAAATCCCATGACTGAGTCTTGTTCGGACAAACACTTGGCTTAGAGATTCTTCCACTGCGGGGGAAAGACTGCTCCATCCCATACTCAGCTGTTTCTGAAGCAGTCTCGCTATACGTCTGGTCTGAAACCAGATTATCTTCTCAAGATGCAAGACACAACTGAAAGTGTCTCCAGACAAACAGCATATCAACACCTTAGCCAGTTGTTTTAAAAAAATCATTGACCAGAAGTGTCTTTTTCACCACCAAAAGCGAATTTCCGCAGAGAGAAATCTATTTCTTTCCCCCTTACCTGGCACATAGAATCATCTTAGAATCATACAGTACAGAAGACACCATTCAACCCATCAAAAATATACTATCTGGACTAGTCCCACTTTCCATAGCCTTGTGTGTGCTTTGATTATTTAGAGGGGTAAACACTCATAAATTTATATTACAAACTGAGCACCTTTGTTGGCCAACTATTTCTTATTCATTTAATAGGCAGAAAGATTAATCATGTAGGGTCTGTGGTAAAACAATTCAATTTATATTTTGACCCATGGCTTAGTGGGACTAGGGTGAGAAGCAGAGAGAGAGGGGGAATGAAAGAGAAAGAGAGAGAATAAGAGAGATAGTGAGGGAGAGGGGGAGAGGGAGAGTCAAAGGATTGTGGAAAATGAAACGATTTCAATTTCTGTGCAGATGTACAGATACTCTGAGGAGTTTTCAAGAAGGAATCAGGTATAGTTCTCAGGGCTGTAGAAATGGAGGATATGGGGGAGGAAACAGGAACAGGGGGACTGAGTTGGATGATCAGCCCAAGATCATATTGAATGGTGGAGCAGGTTCAAAGGGCCGAATGGCCTGTTCCTGGGCCTACTTTCTAAAGCCGATTCCAAGGATGACAGATTTTAGCCACAAGGTTAGGCTGGAGACAAAAACAGAAATTGCTGGAAAAGCTCATCAGGTCTGGCAGCATCTGTAAGGAGAAATCAGAGTTAACATTTCAGGTCCAGTGACCCTTCCTCAGAACCGGATGATAGCTAGGAAAATGTTGATTTTTTTGCAGAAGATAGGGTGGAGAGGATGGGATAAGGAGTAAACGATAGGTGGGGATAGAGCCCAAAGAGAGAGAACAGTCGGACAGACAAAGGAGTGGATAACCATCAGATTAGGAAAATGCATAGCTGTTAATCGGGGCTGTTAGCAGCTAACAATGGCTTGTGTGTAAAGCAGACTATGTGATAACAAGACATGCTGTGTGGAGGCTGGAGTAAGGACATGGAAGAAGCTCAAGTCCTAACGTTGTTGAACTGGATAGAGTCCAGGAGGCTGCAGGGTCCCCAAGCAGAAAATGAGGTTCTGCTCCTCCAGCTTGCACTGAGCTTCACTGGAGCACCGCAGCAAGCCTGGGACAGAAATATTGGCTGGAGAACAGGTTGGTGAGTTGAAGTGACTGGCAATTGGAAGCTCAGGGTCTTTCTTGCTGACAGAGTGTAGGTGTTCTGCAAAGCGGTCAGCCAGTCTGTGTTTTGTCACCCCAATGTAGAGGAGACCAGATTGTGAGCAGCAAATGCAGTAGGATAGATTGAGTGAAGTGCAGGTAAAGTGCTGCTTCACCTGGAAGGTGTGTTTGGGCCCTTGGATACTGGGGAGGTGCCACAGGGGAGTGGAGAGGTGTGGGGAGTGAAGGAGTGGGCCTAGCTCTGCTATGACATTGATTTTGAGTTAGGTTGGAGAATCTGGGATTGCTCTCCCTAGAGCAAAGGAGATTGGTGGGTGGTGGGGGGGAACGAATTTGATAAAGGTGGAAACGATTATGACTGGTTCAGAAGTTGTACCCCTCAAGCTGATGGGGACAAGGAGTAGGGAAATACCAGATTTCCCTACAAAGTGGGCTCAGGTTAATGTCCACAAAGCGGAGAATGAACCCTCTTCCCTCTCCATCGCATTCCAACAGCTCTTTTCTCAGCTCACCCGCACCTCCGTTGTCAGTTTGGGGCCCTGCGGCCCTCAATGAAGTTGTGGCTTCTGGGGCCATGTCACACCCTCACCTCGGGTTATAAGCTCTGAAGGGGAGATTTCCTGAGTTGGCTGCCAAGTACCTTATTATCCAACTGCTGACTCAGCAGCAGCAGAGACCAGATGAAACAGGGAGCGAGGGCTTCCCTCCCCCCTCCCCAGTCCTGACAAAGGGTTTCGGCCCAAAACGTTGACTTTCCTTGCTCCTCGAATACTGTCTGACCTGCTATGCTTTTCCTGTTTCACATCTATAGAAACAAGGAGCAAGAGCAGCAAAATATTCAAAGATTTGGACAGTCACATGGGATCATTCAGGGTGCAATATGTAAGAAGACAGCTGCTTCACAACAGTGCAGCCAGCTCAAGAGGAAGTCATTCAGAGAAACCTTTCTCGATTGATTCAGTTTGCTTTTCGATAATGATTCATTTCAAATCGTAGAACTGTGGTTTTTAACAAAAAAAAGCGATAATTCACAGGCAGACTGATTCATTACACTTTGGTGCAGATTCCAGGCAGTGATACAGCTCATAGAATGACGGAATACAGAAGAGGCCCTTCGGCCCATTGAGTCTGTACTGCCAGAAATATACTGCTACCAACTCTCAACCCAAAGGTTGCAGGAACAGCAACTCATATTCCGCTTGGGAACCCTGCAGCCCAATGGTATCAATGTGGATTTCACAAGCTTCAAAATCTCCCCTCCCGCTACCGCATCCCAAAACCAGCCCAGCTCGTCCCCACCTCCCTAACCTGTTCTTCCTCCCACCTATCCCCTCCTCCCACCTCAAGCTGCATCCCCATCTCCTACCTACTAACCTCATCCCGCCCCCTTGACCTGTCCGTCCTCCCTGGACTGACCTATCCCCTCCCTAACTCCCCACCTACACTCACCTTTACTGGCTCCATCCCCGCCTCTTTGACCTGTTTGTTTCCTCTCCACCTATCCTCTCCTCTATCCATCTTCTATCTGCCTCCCACTCTCTCCCTATTTATTTCAGAACCCCTTTCCCCTCCCCCTTTTCTGATGAAGGGTCGAGGCCCGAAACGTCAGCCTTTCTGCTCCAATGATGCTGCTTGGCCTGCTGTGTTCATCCAGCTCTGCACCTTGTTGTCTCAAGTCAGACAGCATGGAAACAGACCCTTCAGCCCAACACGTCCATGCCGACCAAATTTCCCAAATTAAACCAGTCCCACTTGCCTGTGATTGGCCCATATACCTCCAGACCTTTCCTACTATTGCGCTTATCCAAATGTCTTTTAAATGTTGTAACTACACCTGTATCCACCACTTCCTATGGGAGTTCATTCCACATATAAACCATCCTCTGCATGAACACATTGCCCCTCAGTTCCCTATTTCCTATCTCACCTTTCATCTACACCCTCTAGTTTTGGACTTCCCTACCCTAGGGAAAAGACCTTTGCTATTCACCTTATCTATGATTTTATAAACCTCTATAATGTCATGCCTCAACCTCCAATGCTCCAGTGAAAAAAATCCCAGCCTATCCAGCCTCTCTGTATAACTCAAATCCCTCAGTCCTGGTAGCACCCTTGTAAATATTTTCTGTACCTTTCCTGTTTTATAACATCCTGCCGATAGCAGGGGCGACCAGAACTATAGGCAGTGTTCCAAAAGTGGCCTGCTATAGGCGCAACATAACATAACATCCCAACTCCTACACTCAATGCACTGACCAATAAAGGCAAGTGTACCAAACACTTTCTTCGCCGCCCTGTCTACCTGCGACTGTACTTTCAAGGAACTATGCACCTGCACTCCTTGCTCTCACTTTTCAACCACAGTCCCTAGGGCCCCACCATTTATTGTGTAGGTCCAAAGCCTATGACATGTTATGACATGTCAAGTGCCCATCCAAGTACTTGATTTTGAGGTTTCCTACCTCAACTACCCTCCCAGGCCAGACATTCCAGATGCACACTGCTCTCTGGGTGAAAATGTTTTTCCTCAAATCCTCCCTAAACCTCCGACCTTTCAACCTTAAAGTGGTGACCCCTCCTTTCAATGAAGGGGAATTTCTTATCTTGCCCCTTGTAATCCTATACATTTCTATCAGATCGCCCTCTCCACCAACCTTCTCTGTTCCAAAGAAAACAACCCAAGCTTATGCAGAAGGAGGAAGGGTCACCGGACCGGAAACATTAACTCTGTTTTCTCCTCCACAGATGCTGCCAGACCTGCTGAGCTTTTCCAGCAACTTTGTTTTTGTTCCGAGTTTATGCAGCTTCTCTTCATCACTCAAATGCTCCAACCCAGGCAACATCCTGGTGAATCTCCTCTGCACCCCTCCAGTACAATTCCAGTGACCGAAACTGGACACAGTACTTCAGCTGTGGCCTAACCAAAGTCCTGCACAGCTCCAACATGACCTCCCTGCTCTTTTAAACAACGCCATGGCTCATAAAGGCTGAGAGCTTGATGGCTGCACTGCCCAGGCTCAGGCTGGGTGAGCTGGCAAAGTGATGGCATGGAACTGGTGAAATTGGTGAGTGGTCTTAAGGGCAAAAGCTGGGCTTGTAGATCACTTGATGAAAGCAGATGATCCTATGGGATCGTGACTGGACGGACGAAGCAAGGATGTTTAGGCTTGTGGGGGATTCTAGATTGAGGGGCAGATATTTTAGAGTCAGAAATTGTCCGTGAAGAGGGTGGGTGGGGGGAGAAATTTTTGTTCTCACAGAGGTCGTGACCTTTGGATCACTCTTCCTTGGAGACGTGTTTTTGAAGTTTTATTTTAATGCAGTAAGTTGTACAAATTCTTCATAACCAAGTGGAGGGGACAGGGCGATAGACTGTGGGGATTGAGGGGGAGATTATAGCATGATCAGATCGGCCACCATTAAATGGTGGAACAGGTTCAAGGAGTGGTCAACTCGCCCCTGTGCAATCAGGCACTATCCATCAGTGAGAAGAGCTGGTGCTGGGCAGGCATATCGCTCTGATAGCTTCTGATACCACCCTCAACGACCCATCAATTAAGCCCCTCCTTGAGAACCGTAACTGCCTGCAAGACTTTGTAGGGTAGAGGGCTGTCCGAGGGCAGGACAGGGGTAGGAGAGGGTGACTGAGTGGACGATATAGAAGAATTCATATCAACGGAGAGCCTTGCAAATTCTAACACTGCCAACGCAGTCCAGTTGGCATGAAACAACTTTCAAGGTTAACCAAAACACCCTAGGTAAAACTGCCCCACCCTTCATCAAAAACTGTCCAGTGGGAATGTTTTATTTACAACTGAAATAGCAAGGAGGGGCTGGTATAAATGTACGGGATACTTACCTTTATTAGCCGAGGTGTAGAGTTTAGGAGCAGGGAGGTTTGGCTGGGAACTATGTATAAAACATCAGTTAGGCCATACAGAGAGAGTATTGTGTGCAAGTTCTGGAATCCACATTATAGGAGGGGTGTGATAGCACTGGGAGAGGGGGGCAGAGGGAGATTTACCAGGATGTTGCCTTGTGGGGAGCTGGAGAGTTTCAGTTCTCAAAGAGAGATTGGGACAGACTGGAGGTTGTTTTCCTTCGAGCAGAGGAGATTGAGAGGGGAGACGTGATTGAGATGGATAAAACAATGAGGGATATCAATAAGGAAGACAGGTAGGAATTTTTCCCCTTGGTGAAGGGATCCAATGACCAGGGGGGCAATAGATTTAATGGAAGGGGCAGGGAGTTTAGAGGGGGGTGTGAGGAAAAATGTTTTCCCCCAGAGGCTGGTGGGGAATCTGGAAGTCACTGCCTGTAAGGGTGGGAGAGGCAGAAACCCCCATCCCATTGAAGAAGTTTAATTTGGATAAACGTAAAGTGTTGTTTTTTGGTGAAACAAATAAGGGCACGTCTTACACAATTAAAAGTACGGCCTTGGATAGTGTTGTAAAACAAAGAGACCTACTAGGGGCTCAGATACATAATTCTTTGAAGTTTGCGTCAGATATAGGCAGGATGGTTAGCACGCTTGCCTTCATTGCTCAGACATTTGAGTATAGGAGTTGGGACGTCATGTTGAGGTTGTACAGGACATAGGTGAGGCCTCTTCTGAGGTACAGTGTACAGTTCTGGTCGCCCTGTTATAGGAAGGATATTATTGAGTTGCAGAAAGTTCTTAAGAGATTCTCCAGGATATTGCCGGGAATGGAGGGCTTGACTTACAAGGAGAGGATGGATAGACTAGGACATTTTTCCCTGTAGTATAGGAGGTTGAGAGGTGACCTTATAGAGGTTTATAAAATCATGAGGGGTATAGATAAGGCGAATGACAAAGGTCTTTTCCCAGGGGTGGTGGATTTCACAACAAGGGTGCATATTTTTAAGGTGAGAGGAGAGAGATTTAAAAATGACATGAGGCTTTTTTTTACACAGAAGGTGGTTCGCATGTGGAATGAATGTCCAGAGGAAGTGGTGGATGTGGGTACAATTACAACATTTAAAAGACATTTGGGTAAGTACATGAATAGAAAGGGTTTGGAGGGATATGAGCCAAGTGCAGTCAGGTGAGATAGTTTAGTTTGGGATTATGATCAGTATGGACTGGTTGGGCCGAAGGGTATGTTTCCGTGCAGTATGACTCTGAGTATTTAGATCTGCCCGTGCGATGCCAAGGCTATGGGCCAAGTGCTGGGAAATGGGGGTTAGAATAGTGAGATAGTAAGAACTGCAGATGCTGGAGTCAGAGATAACACAATGTGGAGTGGAGGAACACAGCAGGGCAGGCAGCATCATAGGAGCAGGAAAGTTGATGTTTCGGATCAGGACCTTTCTTCAGGGAATAGTGAGGTTGTTATTTCTGACAGGCACAGAGTCGATGGAGCGAAGGGCCTTTTTCTATGCTGTAGAACTCTGTGACCCTATGACGTGAATCAGACCTCAGGGGAGGTGAGCCACAGCTGACTCTCCACCTTAATTTCTATAAATGAACAAATACAGTTTACTGCTCTGGAATGTGGAAAGACTGGTTTGGACACAAAACAGGCAAACAAAGCCAGCACTAAATTAAACGAATGATGAAGGAATAGGTTGTAAAGGGCTAGTAGGAACTGCCGATGCTGGAGAATCTGAGATAACAAGGTGTAGAGCTGGATGAACACAGCAGGCCAAGCAGCATCAGAGGAACAGGAAAGCTGACGTTTTGGGTCGAGACCGTTCTTCAGAAATGGGGGAGGGGAAGGGGATTCTGAAATCAATAGGGAGAGAGGGGGAGGCGGATAGAAGATGGATAGAGGAGAAGATAGGTAGAGAGGAGACAGACAGGTCAAGGAGGCGAGGTTGGAGCCAGTAAAGGTGAGTGTAGGTGGGGAGTTAGGGAGGGGATAGGTCAGTCCAGGGAGGATGGACAGGTCAAGGG
>NW_025971881.1:9133-10146 GCF_021869965.1 Rhincodon typus
GAGACAGGGCAGTGTGGGTCTGAGCTACACACACACACACACACACAGAGGGAGACAGGGCAGTGTGGGTCTGAGCTACACACACACACACACACACAGAGGGAGACAGCGCAGTGTGGGTCTGAGCTACACACACACACAGGCAGACAGGACAGTGGGTGTTTGACTCTGTGAGTGTGTGTGTGTGTGTGTGTTTGTTTATCTCAGAACCACACTGCTCTGTCTGCCTGTGTGCATATGTAGGTCAGAACCACACTGCCCTGTCTGATTGTGTGTGTAGCTCAGACCTACACTGCCCTCTCTCCCTCTGTGTGCGTGTGTGCGTGTGTGTGTGTGTTTACCTCAGAGCTGCACTGCCCTATCAGATATTGCAGCTTGGCTCTTAATGGAGGGTGCAGGAGGGCATGCCATGCATATCTGAAAATAAGGTGTCAACCTGATGAAGCCACCAAACACAGGAGTTCTTAGATGGAAGCATGCAGCATGTGACGGTGAAGACTGAGTTTCCAGGAGAGGTGAATGGATGTGGCAGGGAAGGCCTGAAAGATTTCACTGCAGGAGGCCACCCCTTTCATCAAGGTCCGTGCCCCAGGCTGGGGTACACACGCCAACTGGCCTCAGGTCGCCCAGGAGAGCACTAAAACTGTGTGCCATTTTGTCCAGCTGTATTTACTCTGCAAGCAGTGAAAGGCAGACACCATATCTGACACAATGTGTTCCCAAGTAAAACACGAAAGCATTTGGATTATGTTAAAGTGGGCGCAATTTCAGTACACCCTGTTCTTCTTGAAGAACTGCCTAGGTAATTTTTTTTTCCCTGCACTGACTAACATAAGGGTGACTCCACTAAAGGAAGCAGCTTCTAGAACAGCAACTCAGATGGAAAGATAAGGCTGGGAATAGTGCAGCGAGTAACTCCCCTCCTGACACCCCGCTCACCCCCAAAAGTCTGTCCCACCAGCGACAAGGCACAAGTCAGGAATGTGATGGAATACTCCCCACTTGCCCCGGAT
>NW_025971882.1:0-10144 GCF_021869965.1 Rhincodon typus
TCGAGGGCCGAAGGGCCTGTACTGCGCTGTAATGTTCTATGTTCTATGTTCTATGTTAGATAAAATTCCCATTAAAATGTCTAAGTGGGGTTGTCATCAAAGTTGCAATGGTAGAATGGACATTATTAAAAATGAATGTGTTTTATTAATGCAGCTAATAGGCTTTGTAGATCTGGGACAATAGGGAAAGCAGGGAATCCAGATTTCCCAACTGATGTAGAGCTTTAATTTGGTGTATGCAACTCTTACTTTGCCAGGATACATTGACAGGCTTAACTTCCAGTCAGGTAGGGGACACTGCAATGTAGACTGGAGCTCCAGCTAAGAAACTTAAGATTTGTCTGGAAGCATGTGAGATGGAGGCAGCAATCCCCAACTCCAAGTGACTGTACAGTGTTAGGACCAAGGTTGGAGGAGTGCCCACTGCAGCTCTTTAGTTCCACCACTCCACTGAGAGCATAAATTGAAATGTTTTACCTTGTTACTAATGGCTAATTATATAATTAATCTAATTAATTTTAGAATTAGAAAAGAGATCAACAAGGTTATTTTAATAGGCAAGACACAATGACTGATTTATTGTGAAAACAGAATTTACTCAGCAAAGATGTAAGATTTATGAACAGTTTGAAATAGGTAAGCACAGTAATTAACCATTCCAAAAACCCCCAAAATATATACACATCTATTTCTCTCTCACTCTCTCTCTCTCTCACTCACACTCACACACACACAACAATTAAGGGGAAAAATAAAGAACTTTCTGTATAGAAATTAATTTTGATAATAAAAAGGCTTTGCTAGTAGGGGTCAGTTCTTGAAGGTAGAAAATGTAAGGTATTAATACTTGAAAATGGCTTTCAGTCAATGCCTTGACAGATGTACGTAGGGTATCATTAAACACAAGCAGTTGGCACTTCAGTCAATAAACATTTAGAGTTCAGAGACTTCTCAGGAGAACAGCAGTATTAGCTTTTCAGGTCTCAGACAGGACTATCCAAAACAGCTTTACCATAAAGGTAGAAGATGAGCAGAGCAGTTTGTCCCTCTCAGCAGGTTGTACATCAATTAAACTCCAAACAATAATCAAAAGAAATTAACTCCTGACAGCCATAAACACAGCCATGTGATTTCCAAGATACAAGTTCAAAGAATTAGCTGAGTCATGTGCCTTGCAAGAAATGCATTTTGTTTTGTGGTCCCCCTTTAAAAAGAATAGGTTCAAGTATTCAGATTAACCACTAGTCACAATTCTTTAACCCGGTGAGTGGTTTAGCAATGGAGTTAGAGTCAAGAACAAAAGGTAAGTGTAAGGAGTCTGGGGAAAACAGTCTTGCTTCTCTGGCCTAGAAGAGATAATGTAAAGATTTTTACCTTCTCTCTTAAGCTGTCCTCATATCTCTTCAATAAGTTGATTAGAATATTTCAGTTGCCATAATGCACCTCTGTTCAACAAAGAGCCAGATGCATTGAAGACAAGCCGAGGGTAACCTTGCACTGCATAACATCTCAACCAAACTCGATCATTACTCCCACCCCTCCTTTGTGGAGATGGCAAGGGTAGGGGTTGACATTAAAACTCTACCAATAAAACCAGCTCATGAAAGCCTTGTTACACTCAAAACATTCTTCACACAATGGCAATGGTGAATAAAGAAAAAAACAAATCATTGTTTGTTGTGCCTTCAATGTAGGCACAGGCTACAGCGTAACCATTGTTACTAAAATATTGTCATTATCAGGGCAATAGCATTTTCAATTGAGTTTTAGCTGTCTTCCAAGCAATAATAACAAGTAATGTAAATAGCAATTGACTAGAAACAGGCAGAAAGTTCAATTGGCATCCAGCTATGCTGTGTGCAAAAGTGTGCCAAAGAATCAGGAATGAAAACTCCTAAGAAAGTCAGTTTCCTCGAAGTTGATAGAATTTGGGGGAAAGTGTTCCAGCAGGTTGCATCTGATGTCCAATTTTGAGTATCCTATCGAAGAAAAATCTTACATAACTCTGGTAAAATAATTTACTCAGTATGATCTTAAAGGAATTAAAATTTTCTTCAGTGAGAATGTCAGTCTTTCACAAAAACTTTTCATGATAATTAGCTCCCAAGTTACAGTGTACAATCTATTTATCAATTAATTTTTAAATTCAATCTATGTCTTTCGTCGTAAAAACAGAAAATTTTGGAACAGGTCTGGCACCATCTGTGGCTGAAGAAATAAAGTTAATGTTTCAGATCAATGGCCTTTCTATTTTTGTTGAAAATCAATGTATTAAATGGTCTAATTTAAAGCAGCTTAGCTTTTCCTCATGATGCATCCGTCCCTACTTTTTAATGAGTAAAGATAGGGCAATCAAACTATGCAGTATTTAACAACAAACACATTCCTTAATTTTTGGTAGAATATTTTCTTAAAAGAGTCTACATAAGACACACACATCATCAATTTTGCACTTGTCCAGCTTAACATTATGTACAGCTCTAAACAAACCATTGAGATGTGTAAACTAATCCTCAGCATTTAATACTTGTTCATTAAACAAATCTTCCTGTCTCCAGTCTGTCGCAAACCAGACACATGACCATAGGAAGGCATCGGGACCCCATGAAAATCTCAACACACTGCCTCTGTGACAATTGCCCAGGAAGTATGAATTTCCATGTACAATTCCCTTGCTCCCCAAGACCTTCTGACAAAACCTCAGACTGTTAGAAACTTATTAACATGGGCAGTTACCAGGAAATGTTTGGCACAAGTATTCTGGTCCAATTTCCCTGAATTGTACAACTGAACAACCTCAACTACTCTCTAGACACCTTGCCTTTAGCCTCCATCATCCCCACTTTCTCCCCCCACCGATTCAACCTGGATGACCCATTTATCCATCCCAGCCAAATCACCCACCTGTGTCCTGCCACGCTCTACACATTGGCAACTCACACACCTGTTACCCTACCAACCTTTCACCCTGCTAACTTACCCTGATGTCACCTTTTACACCTACAATCCTACCCAGTTGCTACCCTAACCACCTACCATGATACTGCACACTTGCCACATTGTGAATCTATCCAGCTTCTATTGTACTCACATGCCACCCTACCAATTTACCATTCCCCCAACTGCCACACTTCAAAACTGCCCACTTATGCATCTTCTCATGCATTCACCCATTCATTCATTCATTCACTCACATACTCCTTCACTAATACACTGCAAAGCTGTTTGAACGTCTCAAAGATTTTTTTAAAGTGTTAATGAAGGAAAACTAATGAAAATGCAGCCACCAGAGCCATTGTAAGATAACGTGGCTTGATTTCTCCTGACAACCCAGCGCTATGAGGGGAAATTGTTTAATGGAAGACAATTCTGCATTCTAAAGCAACCGAGATTGGAAAAGCCATCTCGAAAGGTGGAACCACATTGGGGTGCAGACAAGTAGGAATAGAGCAGCAATGCAAATATGTTGTTACTCCTCTGAAGATCCATGCCAATGTTATGTGGAAACAAAACTTTTGAATGGAAATATAAAAATAGTCAAGCTTTAATCCATGAGGGGTCACTTCTGTAATTCAGCATTCTATTCCAGGCAAAAAAGATAACTCAGTAAATTGTAATATTGGCCGAGACGTACCATAACAACGGAACATCTGTCGTGCCTGCTGATGGTCCCGAGCGGTATTTGTATACACAGTAGAATTGTGATCAACATTGCATTTTAAAGTTTAAAAATATTCAGGAACTTAATCTTTTTTTTAGAATATAGTAGGAAATAATGAAATGAACATTGCAGTAATTAAAAATGTAATTCTGGCCACAGTATAGACACAATCAGTTGACATTTATCTGATTGGATACCCAATAACTGTTTGTATACCACAGTATAGGTATGCCTAATACTGTGCAATTTGGCAGGTGCAGACAAAGAAGGGAGCAAGCATGTAGGCTAAGAAATAAAAAGCTCACAATTCCATAGAATTCCTGCTGCAACCCTCCTCGATGAATGAGAAAAACATGCTGGCTGTTCAGGGCAGAAAGATAGAAACATAGAAACTGAGTGCAGGAATAATCCATTCTGCCTTTGTGCCTGCACAACCAGTCAATATGATCATGGCTGATCAAATAATTTTATCCCATCCTTGCTTTCTCTCCATACCCCTTGATTCCATTAGCCACAGGGGCCGTGTCTAGCTCCCTTCTGAATATAACTAATTAACTGGCCCCATCAGCTTTCTGTGGTGGAGAATTCCACAGGTTCACAACTTTCTGAGTGAAGAAATTCTTCCTCGTCTCAGTTCTGAATATCTTTCCCCTTATTCTTAGATTGTGACCACTTGTTCTGGACTGCCCCAACATCAAGAACATTCTTCCTGCATCTAGCCTGTCCAGTCCCATCAGGATGTTTTTGCTTTGTTTCTATGAGATCCCCCCTCATTCTTCTAAATTTCAGTGAGTACATGCCCAGTCAATCCAGTCTTTCTTCTATAGAAAGTCTACTCAAAGAAATATAGAAGATAGGAACAGGAGGAGGCCATTTGGCCCTTTGAGCCTGCTCTGCCATTCATCATGATCATGGCTGATCATCCAATTCAATAGCCTAATCCTGCTTTCTCCCCATAACCTTTGATCCCATTTACCCCAAGTGCTATATCTTGTTGCCTCTTGAATACATTCAATATTTTGGCATCAACTACTTCCTGTAGTATTGAATTCCACAGGCTCACTACTCTTTGGGTGAAGAAATGTCTCCTCATCTTCATCCTAAATCGTCTACATCAAATCCTCATACTGTGACCCCTGGTTCTGGACACACCCACCATCGGGAACATCCTCCCTGCATCTACCCTGTCCAGTCCTGTTAGAATTTTATAAGTCTCTTTGAGATCCACCCTCATTCTTCTGAACTCCAGTGAAAACAATCCCAATCTGGTCAATCTCTCCTCATATGTCAGACCCGCCATCCCCAGAATCAGCCTGGTAAACCTTCACTAAACTCCTTTGAGAGCAAGAGCATCCTCCTTCAGAAAAGGAGACCAAAACTGCACACAATATTCCAGGTGTGGTCTCACCAAGGCCCTGTATAACTGCAGCAACACATCCCTGCTCCTGTACTCAAAACATCTCGCAATGAAGGCCAACATACCATTTGCCTTCTTTACCGCCTGCTGCACCTGCACGCTTACCTTCAGTGACTGGTACACAAGGACACCCAGGTCATACTGCATACTCCCCTCTCCCAATTTGCAGCCATTCAGGTAATAACCTACCTTCTTAATTTTTGCTTCTGAAGTGAATAACCTCACATTTATCCAAATTATACTGCATCTGCCATTGATTTGCCCACTCACCCAACCTGACCAGATCATGCTGAAGGATTTCTGCATTCTCGCCACTCATGTTGTTTGCAAAGGTGGAGCACTGGCACTCAGTGACAACTGCCTCATTCTAGAAATGGAAAACTGTGGGGAGTGCTGCCTGGTTTACTGTTCACCAGCTCCCTGGTTCTGACACTGGGCTTATGTATGGAATGCAGTGTAGTGGATAACACTGAAGGCAGATGTTTCAGCGGCAAAGAGAACTCAGATTTTATTGAACAAACAAGCGTATATATTTAAATATATTTATAGAAAAAAGAAAGTGAATATCAAAAAATCTGCCTATCTCTGACTTGAGACCTGTCTCCCAGTTAGCTTGACCCCCAGTTAAGCCTTGCAGCCAAGACTTGATACAATGGGTAAACAGAGACAGTGGGTGGTTGATACTTACGCTAACAGGAGGGAGAGAGAGAAAGGAAGAGAGAGAGAAAGAGAGAAGGAGAATACCTGCTGACTCAGAGTCCTATTCCCCTTCCCTTTCTGAGGGATGCCTTACACCGTTAGCCCCAAACCCCACCCTCCCCTATCTAAGACTAGCCAAGCTGGTTTAGAGGGTCTTGATGACCTTAGGCACACCCCTGGTGTGAACCATGATTTTAAACTGACTCTTGTCTGTATCCTCTTGCCGTTACTGGCCGCAAGTACCGATAATAGTTAGTCTCTGATGCTGTTACATGTGTGGGACCAGAACAGTGAGTACCTTGTGTTTTCTTTCTTTTCTGGTGGTCCTTGCAAGCGGCTTGTTGTCTGGAATGGTGGTGGAGGTTGCTGGTCTTGCCCCGGTTGGTGTTTTGTGTCTCTGGATGTCTTCGGTTGCCTCTGGACTTCGAGTGGAGGCTTGTGATTAGCTCCTGGTGTTCAGTTATTGCGAGGGCTGCTTTCCTTTGTGAGTGAGGCCTACTTCTCGCTCAGACCCTTGAACTGTCCTCACAGAGCCCGCCTCAGAGCGCACACCGTGTTGGAATTGGGGTGTGTTACTGGTATCATAGTGTTTGTATCACAGGGCTGGTATCGCTCTCTTTCTCCTTCTCTTCCTTCCCTGCTGGGGTCAGGCTCTCCAGTTGTTCAACTGCAGGCCCCCTTGGGAGACTCCCTTACCTCCCGCCAAATGTGTTGAGCTTTTGTTCCTACTCTCTGGGTTGAATAAGCATCCTGATTACTGGAGTAGGTGGGAATGGTTTTTCGATTGAGGTGAGTGGTTTTGATGGTTTTGGAATACCTAGTCTTTCCCTTGGATAGGTATTCGTTCAGGTTTGAATAGCATTGTAAATGTCTTTACGTTCATAAGTGGAACAGCTTTGCATGTAGCACAATGGTGTGGAATGTTTAGTATCTGGAAAAAGGTATGGTTTTGTACTTCTGTAGGCTCCAGAAGGTCTGAAGTTGTTTGTTTCCTGCAGTCTGGCTTCCATTGTTTAAGCTGGGGCGTGCATGGGGGTCCTCCTTTAGTTTCCGAAAGCTAACCCCTGTCCCTGGGTTTGCATATTACTCAGTCTGACCCAGCCAGCCTTTTCCTGGCTCAGTTACAGCCAATGGTTTCTGGAGTCCCAGAAGTTCAGTGAATTTAATCCAATGTCATTTCCACAACTTCTGCCTTCAGACAGTTTTAAGTCCAGGGTATGTCCATAAACTGATGGGGATTTTTGTCCCACCTTATAAAACCAATGCTGCAAATGTAAATGTTTAACCACAGCAGCCTTAGCATCACTACAATCTTTACTGACTGTGTAAACATGCCTTTATAATGCACTCTGGTTGAAGGGGATACTTATTGTATAAGCCAGTATTACTTCCTGAAATGTTTAACTGACATCACAAGAATAGCTCTGACCATCAGGATATAAAGGACTGCTCCTGGGAGGAGCTAACTAGTGTTCACATTGTTCAGTTGTCTCTAGGCAGTTTACCAGAGTGCTTGTGTAGTAGTCATGTGTGTTTACCCTTAAGCTTATCTTGAGGTCCTTCCAAGGGCTCTCATGCATCTCATATATCATATAACTAGCTATTAAAAAACATGTAGTAAAGGAACTCCGTTTATCACAGCTAAGTCTATCTAGCACTGAGATTTTGTCTGGGCATCCTTCCTGACTTGGTATCAGTAACTTAGACTAATTCCAATAAAGAAGGATTAGTGGCAGTGATTGCCATCTCAAATGGCTTTGGGGGTACAAAGTAGTGGTACAAATAGAACATTATGGTATGGTAATATATCTTGTCAAAAGGCAATGACTTTCATGAACTACTCTGAACTGCATTCCTCCACTGTAATGGAGTGATAGTCATATACATTACATTTTTTTAGATCTTCCATGCTGCTTGTCACACATTCCTCAATTGTTATCCTTCAGTCAAATGACTCAGTCTCCATTGTGCAGCTCATGGAACACTTCTAATCTAGCCACGAGAGAGAGTATGGTCAGGACCAGTAAAATATAATTGCCAACTCTGTTGCACTAGTAGTTGTATGATGCACTACACAATCATGCATATCTAAAGAGGCACTGTTTATAGATTTTTAACTCGTATCCTCCTTTCTTGCATACTCGCTATAGCAATGGAAAAAGCTGATAATGGAGATGAGCAGGGGGCAGGCATGAACTGCAACTATATCATTGTCTACCTTACCAATGGAGTTTATCAATGAGGATAATATTTAAGAGCAAATTCTACAAAATGATTTTGAATGCATGTGCAACCAAGAATTCCTGCAGACAGCTCAGCTGTATTTCTCCGTACTCAATGCACTCAAAATCATCCCCTTAACTGTTTCCTTTCTCAGACTCACGAGTTTGATTGGAAACTTTTACCTGGAAAATAAGAGGTAATGAAGATGTGGCACTGAGTGATTCACAGAGAAAGGCCAGGCTACAGGTATGGATGTATCACCTTAATAATAGAGGTTGAGGAAAAGGTTGCTCACAGGTTTGGAGAATAGTGACTCAGAACAAATGGGTATTTTCCTGAAAAGAATGCTTGACGACCATTGTAGCAATTTACAGGCTGTGAGGTTAGTCTCAGAATATGAAGTAATTGCCAAACGTGATTTATATCTTCAGTCCTCATTTGCAGCAACATTAGGGAAACTTTTCATTCATTGTAGATGTCAGAAGGATCATATACTCATCTCACTGAAATCTGCAGCAAATTCCTCAGTTAAGTGGCTTGCCAGTGTCTTCACTGAATAGAAAGCACCCTGTTTATCAGCTTTTGGACCATGATGGCTAAATGCGCATTACTTTCTGTCAGGGCTTGCTGGATCTAATAGCAATCAGTAAATCAGCATTCCACTGAGCAGCAGGGACGCTCGCACCCACTTGCCACAGTTCTCACCTGATTTCCTGTCCATTGATCTCTGTTCTATATCTGTCCGAAAGATAGAATCAGGAATGTAATGGTGTGGATTGAAGACTGCATTCTCCATCCTATGAGACATTAGTACTTCAACGCACCCATCCACCAAGTCAATCCTAGTTTTAAGCTTTTGAATTGATCTTAAGTTCTTGATATTGTTTGAAACACAATTTGCCAGGAATGCTTTGGTGGCCAGAATCACATAATTTCTGTAGATTCAAAATGATGAGGACTTAATATTAAGAATAGTTCTTAGAAATTGTTTTTGACTTGGAGCTATTGAATCGAGAATGCCTTTTAAATATTTGATACACTTCAGCATTTAACTTTTTAAAATGTTCACGAAGCTTCTCCTTTCTCAGCCTCCCTAAAGACATTTGCTCCACATGATTGATGTCTTCACTTATTCTAGGATGTGGATGGTTAAGAATTCATGAAAACAGTCAGCATTTTACAGTGGGAACAATAGTGTGTTGGCAAAGAGTACTTGAGGCATTTAAGGGTAGTCGTGTGAAGGACGGTTGGTTGTGCTGATCAATTTTAACATGGAGGTAATTTCTTTTAAAATATATGTGTATTAAAACTGAACTGTTTCTTTGATCAAACCATATCAGTTCAACGAGTGATTTGTCTGAAACCAAGCACTGGTTTCAACTGCACCAGGTGTTTCATGCACAGCTGGAGTCTTTTCTGAGGGCAATGAGACCAGGCAGTGATTTTACGATTGCTTGTTAACCCTTTTAATTGTGTGTGTTTGAAGGAGGGGAAAGGGATTTGTTCACACTAAGTTATTAGTGCTTTGAGAAATAACGACAATTTTAAACAGTCCCCTGGATGATGGGTTTCAAGATATTACTGTTCATTAGGCACTTCCAACTGCGACATCCGCAAATGTGCAGGCAGCTGCTTCTGAACAGTTGTCACTTGTTACGGGCCTTGTAGGTAGCGTAGGAAAATTGCCCATTGGTGTTCCAGTAGCTGAGGTGGGCACTCGTCTATTAAAGTTTGAGGTGAGTAGATTTAGTGCTTAACATGGCGAATGATTTCTTTACGGATTAAGTTTGATCAAATCAAGCGGCATTCATTAAAATGGCAGGATAGGAAGGGAAAATCAATTGCTAGGCTTTTACAGAGAACATATTTAGAAATCAACCATATTGCTGTGGACGTGGAGTCACCTGTAGGACAGATCAGGTGAGGGTGTAAAATATCCTTGTTCAGTGACATTACCATTGCGGCATTGTCTAAAGCCTTGCGAAAACTTAGCCTCATACTTGGGCTTTCAGTATCATTCATCAAAGGGAAAAAAAAATTGTGAGGACTTTACAGCAGTAGAAGTGAGCAGCATGATCTCTTAAAAATTGAAAGAACTGTGGATGCTGTAAGTCAGAAACAAAATTAGAAATTGCTGGGAAACT
>NW_025971883.1:0-638 GCF_021869965.1 Rhincodon typus
GCGAGCGAGGGAGCGAGAGGGAGCGAGAGCGAGCGAGGGAGCGAGAGAGAGCGAGCGAGAGAGCGAGGGAGCGAGAGCGAGCGAGAGCGAGCGAGAGGGAGCGAGAGCGAGGGAGCGGGAGCGAGTGAGGGAGCGAGAGCGAGAGAGCGAGAGCAAGAGCGAGCGAGGGAGCGAGAGCGAGCGAGAGCGAGGGAGCGGGAGTGAGAGCGAGGGAGCGGGAGCGAGAGCGAGAGCGAGCGAGAGCGAGGGAGCGAGAGAGAGCGAGAGTGAGGGAGCGAGAGCGAGCGAGAGCGAGGGAGCGGGAGTGAGAGCGAGCGAGAGCGAGGGAGCGAGAGCGAGCGAAGGAGCGAGAGCGAGGGAGCGAGAGCGAGGGAGCGAGAGGGAGCGAGAGCGAGCGAGTGAGCGAGAGCGAGAGTGAGCGAGAGCGAGCGAGGTAGCGAGAGGGAGAGAGAGGGAGAGAGCGAGGGAGCGAGAGGGAGAGAGAGGGAGAGAGCGAGGGAGCGAGGGAGCGGGAGCGAGAGCCAGCGAGGGAGCGAGAGCGAGGGAGCGAGAGGGAGCGAGAGCGAGAGCGATGGAGCGAGAGCGAGGGACCGAGAGCGAGAGAGCGAGAGGGAGCGAGGGAGCGAGAGCGAGAGGGA
>NW_025971883.1:1138-2009 GCF_021869965.1 Rhincodon typus
AGAGAGACATGCAGGGCGAGAGAGAGACATGCAGGGCGAGAGAGAGACATGCACGGCGAGAGAGAGACATGCAGGGCGAGAGAGAGACATGCAGGGCGAAAGAGAGACATGCAGGGCGAGAGAGACACATGCAGGGCGAGAGAGTGAGAGCGAGAGCGACACATGCAGAGTGAGAGAGAGCAAGAGCGAGAGTGACACATGTAGAGCGGGACAGAGTGAGAGCGGGAGCAACAGCAACACATGCAGAGCGAGAGGGAGTGAGAGTGAAAGAGAGTGAGAGCAAAAGCAAGAGAGAGCGAGAGACATGCAGCGCAAGAGTGAGGCATGCAGCACGAGAGTGAGGCATGCAGAGCGAGAGTGAGACATGCAGAGCGAGAGTGAGAGCGAGCGAGAGGCGCGCAGAGTAAGCGAGTGAGAGGCACGCAGAGCGAGCAAGAGGCACACAGAGCGAAGGAGAGTGGGAGATACACAGAAAGAGAGACATGCAGAGCGAGAGAGAGACACGCAGAACGAGAGAGAGCGAGAGCAAGAGCAAGAGTGACACAGGCAGACCGAGAGTGACAGTGAAAGCAAGGGAGCAAGAGCGAGCGCGAGCGAGAGACATGCACAGCGAGAGGCACAGCGAGAGACACAGCAAGAGAGAGAGACCGAGAGAAAGACATGCAGAGCGAGAGAAACAGAGCGAGAGAAACAGAGTGAGGGACAGAGAGCGAGAGAGAGTGACAGCGAGTGAGAGCGAGAGAGTGACATGCAGAGCGAGAGAGAGAGCGAGTGAGAGCGAGAGAGAGAAATGTGCAGAGCGAGACAGAGTGAGAGCTAGAGAGACATGCAGGGCGAGAGAGAGACATGCAGGGCGAGAGAGAGACATGCA
>NW_025971883.1:2509-2584 GCF_021869965.1 Rhincodon typus
TGCACGTGTCTCTCTCGCTCTGCACGTGTCTCTCTCGCTCTGCACGTCTCTCTCTCGCTCTGCACGTCTCTCTCT
>NW_025971883.1:2594-4111 GCF_021869965.1 Rhincodon typus
GCTCTGCACGTCTCTCTCTCGCTCTGCACGTCTCTCTCTCGCTCTGCGTCTCTTGCTCTCACTCTCACTCTCTCTCGTTCTGCGTGTCTCTCTCTCGCTCTGTCACTCTCACTCTCTCTCGCTCTCCATGTGTCTCTTGCTCTCACTCTCACTCTCACTCTCTCTCGCTCTGCATGCCTCTCTCTCTCGCTCTGCATGCCTCTCTCTTGCTCTCTGTCTCTTGCTCTCTGTCTCTTGCTCTCTGTCTCTTGCTCTTTGTCTCTTGCTCTCTGTCTCTTGCTCTGTTTCTCTCGCTCTGCATGTCTTTCTCGGTTTCTCTCTCTCGCTGTGTCTCTCGCTCTGCCTCTCGCTGTGCATGTCTCTTCCTCGCACTCGCTCTTGCTCTCTTGCTTTCGCTGTCACTCTCTCTCGCTCTGCCTGTGTCACTCTTGCTCTCGCTCTCACGCTCTGCACGATTCTCTCTCGCTCTGCTCGTCTCTCTCGCTCTGCATGCCTCTCTCTCGCTCTCTGTCTCTCGCTCTGCATGTTTTTCTCTCGGTCTCTCTCTCTTGCTGTGTCTCTCGCTCTGCCTCTCGCTGTGCATGTCTCTTGCTCGCGCTCACTCTTGCTCTCTTGCTTTCGCTGTCACTTTCTCTCGCTCTGCCTGGGTCACTGTTGCTCTCGCTCTCTCTCACTCTCTCTCGCTGTGCACATCTGTCTCTTGCTCTGCGTCTCTCGCTCTCGCTCTGCGTCACTCGCTCTCTCTCTCTCTCGCTCTGCACGTCTCTCTCTCGCTCTGCGTGTCTCTCTCTCGCTCTGCTTGTCTCTCTCTTGCTCTGCATGTGTCTCTCTCGCTCTCACTCTCGCTCTGCCGGGGTCTCTCTCGCTGTCTCTTGCTCTGCATGTCTCTCACTCGCTTTGCATGTCTCTCTCTTGCTCTCACTTGCTCTGCACGTTTCTCTCTCGCTCTGCACGTTTTTTTCTCGAAGTCTCTGTCTCGCTCGCACTCTCTCTCGCTCTGCGTGTCTCTGTCACTCTCACTCTCTCTCGCTCTCCATGTGTCTCTTTTGCTGTCACTTTTGCTCTCACTCTCTCTCGCTCTGCATGCCTGTCTCTCTCGCTCTGCATACCTCTCTCGCTCGCTCTGCATGTGTCTCTCTCGCTCTCACTCTCTCTCGCTCTGCATGTCTCTGTCACTCTCACTCTCTCGCTGTCCATGTGTCTCTCTTGCTCTCACTCTCGTTCTGCATGTGTCTCTCTCGTTCTGCATGTGTCTGTCTCGTTCTCACTCTTGCTCTCACTCTCTCTTGCTCTGCATGTTTCTCTAGCTCTCACTCTGTCTCGCTCTGCACGTTTCTGTCTCGCTCTGCACGTCTCTCTCTCGCTCTTGCTCTCTCTCTCACTCTGCATGTCTCTCTCTCGCTCTGCATGTCTCTTGCTCTCACTCTCACTCGCTCTCTCTCTCGCTCTGCACGTTTCTCTCGCTCAGCTTGTCTCTCTGTCGCTCGGCATGTGTCTCTGTCGATCTGCGTGTCTCT
>NW_025971883.1:4121-4363 GCF_021869965.1 Rhincodon typus
TCTGTCGCTCGGTGTGTCTCTCTGTCGCTCGGTGTGTCTCTCTGTCGATCTGCGTGTCTCTGTCACTTTCACTCTGTCTCGCTCTCCATGTGTCTCCCTCACTCTGCATGTGTCTCTCTTGCTCTCACTCTTGCTCTCTGTCTCGCTCTGCATGTCTCTCTCTCGCTCTGCGTGTCTCTCTCTCGCTCTGCGTGTCTCTCTCTCGCTCTGCGTGTCTCTCTCTCGCTCTGCGTGTCTCTCTC
>NW_025971883.1:4373-4596 GCF_021869965.1 Rhincodon typus
TCTCGCTCTCCATGTGTCTCTCTCGCTCTCCATGTGTCTCTCTCGCTTTCCATGTGTCTCTCTCGCTTTCCATGTGTCTCTCTCGCTCTGCACGTTTCTCTCTCGCTCTGCACGTTTCTCTCTCGCTCTGCACGTTTCTCTCTCGCTCTCGCTCTCAAACTCGCTCTCGCTCTCTCTCGCTCTGTGTCTTTCGCTCTGTGTCTTTCGCTCTGTGTCTTTCGCT
>NW_025971883.1:4606-4888 GCF_021869965.1 Rhincodon typus
TGTCTTTCGCTCTGTGTCTTTCGCTCTGTGTCTTTCGCTCTGTGTCTCTCGCTCTGTGTCTCTCGCTGTGCATGTCTCTTGCTCGCGCTCTGCACGTCTCTCTCTCTCGCTCTGCACGTCTCTCTCTCTCGCTCTGCTCGTCTCTCTCTCGCTCTGCTCGCCTCTCTCTCGCTCTGCATGACTCTCTCGCTCTCACTCCCTTTCGCTTTGCATGTGTCACTCTCATGCTCTCTCGCTCGCTCTCGCTCTGCAGGTCTCGCTCTCGCTCTGCAGGTCTCGCTC
>NW_025971883.1:4898-8821 GCF_021869965.1 Rhincodon typus
CTCGCTCTCGCTCTGCAGGTCTCGCTCTCGCTCTGCAGGTCTCGCTCTGCAGGTCTCGCTCTGCAGGTCTCGCTCTCGCTCTGCAGGTCTCGCTCTCGCTCTCACTCTTACTCTCATTCTCTCTCGCTCTGCGCGTTTCTCTCTCGCTCTGCGCGTTTCTCTCTTGCTCTGTGCCTGCCTGTCTCTCTTGCTTTCGCTGTCACTCTCTTTCGCTCTGATGTGTCATTCTTGCTCTCGCTCTCTCTTGCTCTCATTCTATCTTGCTCTCGCTCTCACTCGTTCTGCATGTCTCTCTCTCGCCCTGCATGTGTCTGTCTCGCTCTCACTCTCGCTCTGCACGTTTCTCTCTTGCTCTGCTCCTCTCTCTCTCGCTCTGTGTCTGGCTCTCTCTCTCACTCTCACTCAATCTCTCTCTCGCTGTGCACATTTCTGTCTCGCTCTGCTCATCTCTCTCGCTCTGCCTGGGGCTCTCTCGCTCTGCCTGGGTCTCTCGCTCTCACTGTCTCTCGCTCTGCATGACTCTCTCTCGCTGTCACTCTGCGTGTCTCTGTCGCTCTGCGTGTCTCTCTGTCGCTCTGCGTGTCTCTCTCTCTCTCTGTCTCGCTCTGCATGGCTCTCTGTCGCTCTCACTCTGCATGTCTCTCTGTCTCTCGCTCTCTCTCGTGCTCTCGCTCTCTCTCTCGCTCTTTCTCGCTCTCGCTCTCTCTTGCTCTGCTTGTGTCACTCTTGCTCTTGCTCTTACTCTCTCGCTCTGCATGTGTCACGCTCGCTCTCGCTTGCTCTCCCTCTCTCGCTGTTGCTCTGCATGTGTCACGCTTGCTCTGAATGTGTCTGTCTTGCTCACTCGCTCACTCTCTCTCGCTCTGCATGTCTCTCTCGCTCTGCATGTGTCTCTCTTGCTGTCACTCTCGCTCTCACTCTCTCGCTCTACATGTCTCTCTCTCGCTCTCGCTCTCACTCTCTTTCACTCTCACTCTGTCTTGCTCTGCATGTGTCACTCTCGCTCACTCTCTTGCTCTGCATGTGTAACTCTTGATCTCGTTCTCGTTCGCTTTCACTCGCTCGCTCTCGCTCTTGCTCGCTCTCTCTCTCGCTCTCTCTCGCTGTGTCTCTCGCTCTGCATGTCTCGCTGTCGGTTTGCGTGTGTCAGTCTCGCTCTGCATGTGGCACTCTCGCTCTGCGTGTCTCTCTCTGTCGCTGTGCGTGTCTCTGTCTCGCTTGCGTGTCTCTCTCGCTCGCACACTCGCTCTGCATGTCTTTCTCTCTCGCTCACACACGGTCTGTATGTCTTTCTCGCTCTTCATGTCGCTCTCGCTCTCACTCTCTCTCGCTCTGCATGTGTCTCTCTCGCCCTGCGTGTCTCTCTCGCCCTGCGTGTCTCTCTCGCCCTGCGTGTCTCTCACTGTGCATGTCTCTCTCTCGCTCTGCATGTCTTCTCTCTCGCTCACTCTCGCTCTCTCTTGCTCTGCATCTCTCTGTCTCTCTCTCTCGCTCTGCATGTCTCCCTCACTCTCGCTCTGCATGTCTCCTCTCGCTCTGTGTCTCTCGCTGTCTCTCGCTCTCGCTCGCGCTTGTTCTCGCTCGCTCTCGCTCTCACTGGCTCTGCATATGTCTCTCTCGCTCTCACTGTCTCTTGCTCTGCATGACTCTCTCTCGCTGTCGCTCTGCATGTCTCTCTCTCTTGCTGTCCATGTCTGTCTTTCACTCTGCGTGTCTCTCCCTCGCTATCACTCTGTCTCGCTCTGCATGTCGCTCTGCGTGTCTCTGTCTCTCTCTCTCTCGCTCTGCATGACTCTCTGTCGCTCTCACTCTGCGTGTCTCTCTCTCGCTCTGTGTCTCTCGCTCTGCATGTCTCTTGCTCTCGCTCGCTGCCACTCTCTTGCTCTGAATGTGTCTCTCTCGCTCTCGCTCTCACTCTCTCTCGCTCTGCTTGTGTCACTCTTGCTCTCGCTCGCTCTTGCTCTTACTCTCTCGCTCTGCATGTGGCACGCTCGCTCTCACTCTCTCTTGCTGTTGCTGTTGCTCTGCATGTGTCACGCTCGCTCTGAATGTGTCTGTCTCACTCGCTCACTCTCTCTCACTCTGCATGTGTCTCTGGCTTTCTCTCTCGCTCTGTGTCTCTCACTCTGCATGTCTCTCTCTCGCTCTGCATGTGTCTCTCTTGCTGTCACTCTCGCTCTCACTGTCTCGCTCTGCATGTCTCTCTCTCGCTCGGTGTCTCTCGCTCTCACTCTCTTTCACTGTCACTCTCGCTCTGCATGTGTAACTCTCGTTTGCGCTCGCTCTCGTTTGCGCTCGCTCTCGCTCTCACTCTCTTTCGCTCGCTCTCGCTCTCTCTTGCTGTGTCTCTCGCTCTCGCTTTGCATGTGTCTCTCGCTTTGCATGTCTCTCTTGCTCTCACTCTCTCTCGCTCTGCATGTATCTCTCACTGTGCGTGTCTCTCTGTCTCACTTTGCATGTCTCTCGCTCGCGCTGTCTCTCGCTCTCACTCTCTCTCGTTGTGCATGTCTTTCTCTCTCTCTCTGTCGCTGTCTGTCGCTCTCTCTCACTCTGCATGCTCTCTCGCTCTCTCTTGCTCTGCATGCCTCTCTTGCATGTCTCTCTCTCGCTCTGCATGTCTCTCTCTCTCTCGCTCTGCATGTCTCTCTCTCTCTCGGTCTGCATGACTCTCTCTCTCTCGGTCTGCATGTCTCCTCTCTCGGTCTGTGTCTCCTGCTCTGTGTGTCTCACTCTGTGTCTCTCGCTGTGCATGTCTTTCTCTTGCTCTTTGTCTCTGCTCTGTGTCTCTCGCTGTGCATGTCTCTCGCTCCCTCTCGTTCTCTCTCACTCTCACTGGCTCTCGCTCTCACTGGCTCTGCATCTGTCTCTGTCGCTCTCACTCTTTCTCGCTCTGCATGTCTCTCTTTCGCTCTGCATGTCTCTCTTTCGCTCTGCATGTCTCTCCCTCACTACCACTCTCCCTCGCTCTGCGTGTCTCTCCCTCGCTCTGCTCGTCTCTCTCTCGCTCTGCTCGTCTCTCTCGCTCTTTCTCTCGCTCTGCATGTCTCTCTTTCTCTCCCTCTCTCTCTCCCTCTTCCTCTGCATGTCTCTCTGTCGCTCTCGCTCCGCATGTGTCTCTCTCTCTCTCACTCTGCATGTCTCTGTCTCCCTCTCGCGCTCTCTCGCTCTGCATGTCCCTGGCTTTCTCTCTCTCGATCTGAATGTCTTTCTTTCTCGCTCTGCATGTCTCTCTTTCTCTCCCTCTCACTCTCCGTCTTCCTCTGCATGTCTCTCTGTCGCTCTCGCTCCGCATGTGTCTCTCTCCCTCTCACTCTGCATGTCTCTGTCTCCCTCTCGCGCTCTCTCGCTCTGCATGTCCCTCGCTTTCTCTCTCTCGGTCTGAATGTCTTTCTTTCTCGCTCTGCATGTCTCTCTCTCTCCCTCTTGTTGTCTCCCTCTTGCTCTGCATGTCTTGTTCTCTCCCACGCTCTACATGTCTCCCTCTCTCTCTCGCTCTGCATGCCCCTCTCTCTCGCTCTGCATGCCTCTCTCTCGCTCTGCATGCCTCTCTCTCGCTCTGCATGCCTCTCTCTCGCTCTGCATGCCTCTCTCTCTCGCTCTCGCTCTGCACATCTTTCTCTCTCTCATTCTACATGCCTCCCTCTCTCTCGCTCTGCAGGCCTCTCTGTCTTGCTCTCACTCTCACTCTCACTGTGACCCTCACTCTTGCTCTGCAAGTCTCTCTGTCGCTCTCACTCTTGCCCCTTTGCTCTGTCTCTTGTTCTCTGTCTCTTGTTCTGTCTAAGGCTCTTGCTCTTACTTCGTCTCTGGCTCTCGCTCTGTCTTGTGCTCTAGCTCTGTCTCGTGCTCTCGCTGCATTGCCCCCACTCTGGCTCTGTTTCTCTCTCACTGTGCGTGTGTGTGTGTGTGTGTGTGTGTGTGTG
>NW_025971883.1:8921-10144 GCF_021869965.1 Rhincodon typus
TCTGTGTCTCTCTCTCTCTCTCTCTCCCTTTCTCTTGCGCTGTGTGTGTGTCTCTCTCTGTCTGTCTGTTCTGGCTCACGCTCTCGCTGTGTCTCTCGCCCTTGCCCTCACGCTGTCTCCGGCCTTCGCCCCTTCGCCTTGTCTTCCGCTGCCTCGCTCTATGTCTCTGGTTCTGGCTCTTTCTCTTGTGACCGTTTTCGCTCTGGCTCTCTCTCTCTTGCTGTCACTCTCGCTCTGTCCCTCGCTGCGGCTCTGTCCCTGGCTGTGGCTCTGGCTCTGGCTCTTGCTCCGTGTCTCGCTCCCTCGTGCTCTCACTCGGTCTCTGGCTCGCTCGCTTTCTGTCTGTCGTTCCCTGGCTCCCTCGCTCTCTGTCTGTCGCTCTCGCTCCCTCGCTCTCGCGCTTGCTCCCTCGCTCTTGCTCTCGCGCTCGCTCCCTCGCTCAAGCTCCCTCATTCTTTCTGTCGCTCTTGCTCCCTTGCCCCCTCGCTCCGTCCTGCTCACTCTCGCCCCCTCGCTCCGTCCTGCTCACTCTCGCCCCCTCGCTGTGTCTCGTGCTGTCGCCCCCTCGCTGTGTCTCGTGCTCTGGCTCTCGCTGTCGCCCCCTGGCTCTGTCTGTTACTGTCGGAGTCACTCACTCGCTCGCCCTGTCTCTCGCTCCCGTCTCTCGCTCTCGCTCCCGTCTCTTGCTCCCGTCCCTCGTTCTCGCCCCTTTGCTGGCTCTTGCCCTGTCTCTTGCTCTCGCTCCCGTCTCTCGCTGCCGTCCCTGCTCTGTTTCTCACTCTCGCTCCCGCTCCCGCTCTCGCTCTGTCTGTTACTGTCGGTGTCACTCAGTGGCTCGCCTTGTCTCTCGCTCCCATCTCTCGCTCCCATCTCTCGCTCACCCTCTTGCCCCTTCTCTCCCTCTTGCCCCATTTCTCACTCTCGCTCCCCTCTCTTGCTCTCACTCCTGTCTCTCCCGCTCGCCCCGTCTCTCACTGCCGTCTCTCGCTGTCACTCCCGTCTCTCGCTGCCGCCCCTGCTCTGTCTCTTGCTGCCGCCCCTGCTCTGTTTCTCACTCCCGCTCCCGGTCTCGCTCCCGCTCCCACTCCCGCTCTGTCTGTTACTGTCAGTGTCACTCTGGCTTGCCCTGTCTCTCGCTCCCGTCTCTTGCTCTCACTCCTGTCTCTCGCTCTCGTACCGTCCCTCGCTCCCGCTCGCCCCGTCTCTCCCTCTCGCTCCCGTCT
>NW_025971884.1:0-10143 GCF_021869965.1 Rhincodon typus
AGGGTCACTGGACCCAAAACATTAGCTCTGCTTTCTCTCCACAAATCAGCTGATCTGACAGGATTTGTGGAGAGAAAGCAGAGCTAATGTTTTGGGTCCAGTGACCCTTCTTCAGAACTGGACACGAAATGTTGACTGTGCTTTTTCTCCAGATGCCATCAGACCTGCTGAGTTTCTCCAGCTAGTTCTGCTTTTGTTTCAGATTTGCAGCATCTGCAACTCTGATTTTTGTTTACTGTTATCATTTAGTAGGGTCTGGCAAGATGCCCAAGACTAAATGGAACGAAAGAACAGATGATAGTTATGTTAGTTAAGGAATAATTGAGCGAGAACTGAGCTTTAAATATGGGGGAAACAGGTAATCAGTGTGCTGGGAGTTTTGCAACGTGCAAGTTGGAATAAAATACCGACTGGAAAAGCATCTACTTGGACTCTGTAGACCCACCCTTTAACCTCTGTGGTCTAGCACCTACCTCTGGGCCAGAAATCTGGATTCAAGTTCCAACTGTTCCAAAGGTATGCCACAACAAGTCCAAACAAGTTGGTTTTTTAAAATCCACACGAGGCTACCAATGCATTTTTAAAAAACATTGTTAACAAAACATCCCATTACAAACATTAGAAAGAAAAATAATCTCTTGAAAAACTCTAATCTCAATGAAGAGTCACTCTTACCTCCACACTAAAGCATCTTGCTCTGTTGGCAAGCTAGAATCAGTTATCTTCAACAAATTCCTCTACATTCACTTCATGTTATTAATGTTTTAATGGTCTTGGGAGAGACACAATGCTAACTCAATTCACTTATTACTTAACACTGGTTCCCTAAATGCACATCTCCAACAGCCTTGTAGGATTCTGCTGCTTTCTTCTCACTGACTTCTAAACCATTCGGGACATTTCTCTAAACTGACTGCACGTAGACACCTAATTATAATACCCCTGCAATTATGGAATTCATCTCTCTGTATGAAACTGCTTCTGATTCCCTCTCTCTCTCTCTTTTTCTCTGGAAGCTGTTAGACTTAAGTCAGCAAACACATGAGTAATTATCTCAAGAGGCTTACCAGTCATTTAGCTGAAATTTCATGACCTCTTGTAAATGCCGTTTTCAACTCACTGTTTAAAACGACTTCAAAAATGGGGCAGATCTTCACAGAACTGAAAACTAAAAAAAAAATTTTTCCTCCAGCTTAGAACCTAAGTTCTCAAACAATAAAACATCATGAATCATCATAATACTGATGAGTAAGACACAAGAGATTTATTTTCAGAGAGTTCTTGGGGTGTGGAATAATTTGCCATAAGTCACCTATGAATTAGAGACTGTTGCAGCTTTAAAGGGTGAATGTGATAAATATTTGTAAAAGAAGATGATACAAGGCCATAGCAAGAGAATGAAGCACTGAGACTAGCTTTGGATTATTCCAAAAAAGGAGCAGCCACCAACAAACACCTTTTGTGTTGTATCAGCGTATGGATGAACAAGTCCACCCTCAACAATCTTTCTTCACAACCTAAACCCCTCAATACCTGGAATCATCATTCATTGTACTTTACCCCCAGGAAAACTTGACTGTAGTGCCTTTGCTAAATGAGAATATGGAGAAAGTCCCAAACTTTCTTTCAAATTTCTATCAACAATTAACAGTAAAATTTCCTAAGAAGCTTCACAACAATGTTATCAAACAATATTTGGCACAGACCACAAAAGAATGCACCAAGATGCTGGAGAATCCAACTGACCAGGAACACATAAATAGTGTTGCGATGACAGCAGGTTAGAGGCTGCAAAATCTGCAAGTAACTCATCTCCTGACTCCCCAAAGCCTGTCCACCATCTACAGGGCCCAAGTCCTGAGTGTAATTAAACACTCCCACACTTGCCCAAAGAGTGCATCTCCAACAAAACTTCAGAGGTTCGATTTCTACACAAAACAGCCAGTCCATTCACCACTGTAAACATTCACATTTTCATCTACTGGTGCACGTTGCTGCTATCTGTAAGATTCAATGTAGCAATTTGCAAAGGCTTCTTGACAGCTTCTTCCAAATATGTGACCTCCACCACCAGAAGGACAAAGGCAGGAGAAGCAAGGAAGACCAGCATCTCCATGTCTCACACCATCCTGATTTAAAACTATCATAGTATTCCCTCACTGACACTGGGACTCCCTTCCTAATAAGCACTGTAGATGTACCTACACAAGATGGGCTTCAGTGATCCAAGGTGGCTCATCATCTCATTCTCAAGGGCAATTAAAATTGGACAATAAATGCTTGCCTTGGTAGTAATATACACATCCCATGAATGAATGGGAAAACAATTGGATCAAATGGTCAAAAGCTGGATAAAAGAGATTTGTTTTAAGGAGTTATTTTCAAAAGGATGGGGGATAGAGAGAAAGGCTTAAGAATGGAATTGTGAAACCTCGGGTCGAGACAGCCCAATGCAGGTCCTCAACAAAGAAGTGATGAAAGTTGGGGATGCACATGAGGCTAGAATTGCAGAAACACAACGGTCCTAGAAGCTTGTAGACTGCAGGACACACCAAGATAGGGGAAAGGCCATAGAGGGATTTGAAACTGATGGTAAAAATTTTAAAACTGCACCATTACCAGAAAAAGAAGCCAATGTCAATTAGTGAACATTCCAGGACCTGCTGCACTGACAGCAGAGTTTTGAATGACCGCAATCTTATCCAGAAAATAAACTAAGAAACCAGTAATATTCAAAGTACTAAATTACTCTTTACACAATCTGGCAGAATGGAAGGAGCCTGGGAGACATCACTACGCATTCAAGATGACATCTACTGGCCCTCAGTAACAATGGAGTATCAAATTATTTGAGCAAACTCAGAATAATTTTAATATCAGACAATTGATTATCCCTCTTGCAATGTTTATTGCTTTTTACATTGTCAGAATTTTTCATTTTATTGACATGCTGTTGAAGAAAGATGCAAACAAATGGCATCCAATGAAACATTTTATGAATACTCAAAATATTGCACCCTGAGAAAAAGGCCTAATCCAATAATCTTTTAAATCAAATCCACCCATCCACTCATTTTCCAGTCATATCTATATTGCCCCTAGAATGAGAAGTAATTGTTTCTTAAATTCTGATACTATGTTCTAACCAGGGCACGTACTCCTCAAAATCAGATTCTCTGGGTGAAAATTTTACACTCAAGAGCTTTCCCTTTTTCCACTTACGAAAAGTGCAGCAAAACTCTGAAGTGAATTCTTTTTGCTGTTGAGTATTAATCCTATGCTGAAGATACACCTTGATGAAAATGTTGAGGTACAGCTTCATGAATCCTGCTCATCAATAAATTTGAGATTTAAGTAAGAGCCACTCTTTACCAAAAGAGAATTTCTTCTTCATGATCAAAAAATCGAAAATTGTTTTATGTCATATGTAACTGACCCACCTTAAGGGTGCTGGTAAATTAATCTGGAGTTTGTCTAGAAGAATCAGGACCTGCAACCAAGCAAATCTTCAAAGTTATTTGGTCTACTATTTCGCCCACTGGGGCAAACCTGCAGAGGGATTTTAGTGCAGATAATTGTGAAATCTTTCACTCAGGATCAAAAAAAAGGATAGATCCAAGGATAATTTTAAAACTGCGAAAAGGGAAAACAGTAGAGACCCAAAGAGAGATATAGGAACAGATGTACAAATTTCAGGAAAACATAGTGGTTGGGCACTAACAAAATATATTGGCTAATAGAGTGGTGGCTTCCAGAACAAAAGGGATCAGAATATAGAAGGGAGGAAGTTTTGCTGGAGCTTTAAAATTCCTCTGCTTAGACTGCATTTGGGAATACCGTGTATAGTTTTGGGCACCCTACGTTAGGAGGATATAGAGGCCTTAAAAGGAATGCAACACAAAATCACCTGAATATTACCAAGACACCAATGACTACATCGAGGGGAAATGACATAATCTAACCTTTTGTTTTCTGAAATATAAAAGGATAAGGGCAGTTTGTGATTTTTAGGATTGGAAAGGAATCAATAGGTAGAAGACAACTTTATTGCGCTGGTGGGGAAATACAAGACAAGTGAAATAACTTTAAAATCAGAACCCGGTCACACTCTGGTTAGAAGTTAAGAAGTGGTTCTTCACACAAAGGGCAGAACACACTCCCACAAAAAGCAGCAGAAGCAATCTCAATTAAAAGTTTTAATCTAAGTTCAGTAGACCACCACAGCCAAGGACATAAAATGATATGAAGCCGAAGTGGGTACACAGGGTTAGAATAGTGAATCATTACAATATATACAGGTTCAAGGACTCCATTCTTGCTCCTACCTCCCCAAGTATTCAAGACTAAGCACCTTACCTTCTTCTGCCAGTTCCTTGTTGATGACAAGTTTGCCATGTCGGAGATAGTTCAGTATTGGCCCGAAGTACGTGGGATCCCGGTCAATCAGGTACGCTCCTGTCTCATCCTGAGGGGGCAAAGTCACTGGTTTACTATCCCTTGAAAACACCACTCAATTGGGATGGGAGAGCACATCAACCTGCTTTGGCAGGTGGTTTAAGGGCACAACATTGCACTGAAGTCATCTTGGATGCAGAGGCACAAAAGTCTGTGTAGCAGATGGTCCCCCAACAAGAAGCACAGTACTGCCACCAGACATATTTACTAATATCAATAACTTAAAAAGGTAAGGTAACACATAATGTTGGGCATTATGCTTCATGTGATACAGATTTAGTAACAAATAAAAAAAGTAATACATCGAAGACTTGGAATATCTTTGAAATTCAACAAATGCACCGTAATGCAAAGCATTACATCCATTCCCTATGTAAACAGCCATGTAGAATTCTATAATCTACAAAACGCAGAAAGAAATGCAAAACATTGGACTGCTCTTGCAAAGAAGCCAGCACAAGCGGATGGGTCAAATGACCTCCTTCTGCACTGTAAGGTTCTATCTGAATAGAACTATACAACTGGCAAGAATTTATTGTTCAGCCCATGGTCCGATGTTATATAGAGATATGGCTTAGTTAAATATGGAATCAATCTGAGAAGCCCTTCAGGGAATTAAATTCTCAATATCCTATTGATGATATATCTTACAGAAAGAAATAACTGTCATCTATACTTGTGTAAAAGTCAACTTTAAGGCGGAACTTTTAGTCACAAATTAAGGGTCAAACTTCTACACAAGTAACATCTAAGAGGTTGAGATCTACACTCTCCCTTCATCTCGCTATTGTCACTTGGCAGCTCTACAGTCTGTTACCAACTCACTCTCAAAAGTAGCACAGAAGGAGACAGAAAAAATTACTGCCATACAGTCATTAAAATTTATGCACACCAAATTCAAATTTATTGAATTCAAAAAAAATCCATTTATACAAATTCATACAATTTTTTTTTTCAGGTCTCCTGGTTAGAAGGCCAATTCATTTCTCAGCCATATTTTTCAGGCCATCTTCATCCATCCTTTAAGTGAATATGGACCAAATGCTCCTTCTGGAAGCTCACTCCTCTGCTCTTTCCCTACTGTAACTTTGTGCAATGTGCCTCCTTGAGTTCAGGTTCCACACCCCGCAAAAAACATCATTAGCTCACTGTTATCATTAGCTCACAAATGCACTCAGAGCCCTAACAGCTACACTGTCAAAATGATCATGGCCAGGAACTTCACACCTGACAAATAGTTTTAGTGCAATCTGAGTAATGAAACAGTACAACATCTGACACCAAACGGGAAGATAATAACTTAGTCTGAATGTTTATTAGCTTTATTTTGATATCACAATACTCAACAGCCAAAAAAAGTCTTCATTCAAAACATTTCAAGATTGTTTTAAAGATGACTTAACTAACAAAAATATAGTTTAAAAACACACAATAGTTCAGTGTTAAGTCTAATTCAGTAGTATCCTTTTAACTGGTGACACATGAATTCAACCTTATTATACGTGCAAAATTATGCTTTGTACTAGCAATACTTGAAAATTTGCAAGTAAGTTGACTTAGAAATGGTGAATTTTCACCTTGTGGCTCCCAAGAGCTGTTGGTTTAAGCAAATATTTTCAAAGAATCCTCTGGTAAGAAGGTTATTAACTCTTGGAGGTAGACTATTAGCTTTAAAGCGATCGATTTGACTGAAGGTTATAGCCTACAAGAACTAACTTATGGATTGAAGCCTCACTCCAAGCCCTAAGGGTGTAATTGGGCTGTCAGTCTAATGACAAGAGTGCTGACAGGCCAAACAGCATGTTAAACTTGGGCCACATCTAACCATTCAGACGAATGCAGAGACTCCAGAAGTGCCACACAAAGAAAATCAGAAGGCTTTACTGATATCTTAGTCAACCCTCAATTTACAGCACCAAAGAAACATATTAACCAGTCTTTCATCTCATTTGCCAGAATAGGAGCTTACTATAAATTAAAAACAAAAACCAAAAGAATTGCGGATGCTGTAAATCAGGAACAAAAACAAAGTTGCTGGAAAAGCTCAGCAGGTCTGGCAGCATCTGTGAAGGAGAAAACAGAGTTAACGTTTCGGGTCCGGTGACCCTTCCTCAGAACTTACTATAAACTGGCAGCTATGTCTAGCTAATCTAGATTTAGTGATGATATGACAATTAACAAGTTTGTGAAAGGAGCTACATAAATGTAAAACTGTTTGCTCAAACAAACATTCTAAGGGCAATAAAGATCAAAAGCTACAGGTCCTTCCACCAGGATTTCTGAAGAAGGGTCTAGGCCCGAAACGTCAGCCTTCCTGCTCCTCTGATGCTGCTTGGCCTGCTGTGTTCATCCAGCTCTACACCTTGTTATCTCAGGTCCTTCCACCATCCAAGTTCTATTTCCAATCAATGCTAAGTTGACAGATCTCCAATCAGCCACAAGCTCGGGAACCATAATTAGTCTAAATGTCTACGAACAAATGAAGAAAAAAAAGCTAGTGTTGTCATTCCCCATTGCAGACCAATGGCCTTTGTTGGACAACACCCCTTTTATAGGATTCTGGTGTGGGATAGGAATGGTTCTACTGTAATGCCTTCTATACTCACTGCCCAGATGCATAAATGAACAGTAGTGAAAGATGGTGGCTGTTGGCTTTACAGAATCACAGAAACCCACAGCACAGAGACAGCTATTTGGCCCATCATGCTTATGTCAGCCCTTTGAAGGAACAACAATGCTTACATTGAACACCCTCTTCTTTTGCTCATAACCCAGTAAGTTGCGTACTCAAGAAGCTGCTCGACTTCCTTTTGAAATTATTTATGGAATTATTTATGGTCAAGCTTTCCAAATCCTGACAACTCAGAGCACAGTGAATTGAAGAAATGAAGGGATTTTCTGGGGGAAGATCACAAAAAAGAACTATGCACCTTCTAGGCTCGGAGTCTGAGAATCCATCAAAGAGTTGAGCTGTTTTGAAGCAGTGTCAAGCTAAATTCACATCGTTATATGGAATGTCAACACCCCAGATGTTTTGATTCCTGAGCTATGTTGGCAGTACGCCCGAGAGTTTCAATGAAAAGCTCCAAGTTTTCAGATGCATGGTAAATCCCACAGTACACTACGTGGAACAGATTTCCCAACAGCAACTTGCATGTATATAGTACCACTGACACGGTAAAACATCCCACAGTACTTCACAAGATTGCAATCAGACACAACACATCACTGAGCCATGTAAGGAAATATTAGGGGCAGGTAAAATAATATTTGTGAAAGAGATAGATTTTAAGAGTCACGGCCACCTATGATGGCAATGGAGTTGGTTCAGGTCCAGGGAGGCAAAGGGCCAAGAAGAGATTTGGATACAAGGCGGAGGATAAATTGAGGCTTTGCTGAATTCAGCAAATATCGTAACAAAATAAAAACCGAAAGAACTGCGGATGCTGTAAATCAGGAACAAAAACAAAGTTGCTGAAAAAGCTCAGCAGGTCTGGCAGCATCTGTGAAGAAAAAAAAAAGTTAACGCTCCTCAGAACCGAGGAAGGGTCACCAGACCCAAAATGTTAACTCTGTTTTTTTCTTCACAGGTGCTGCCAGACCTGCTGAGCTTTTCCAGCAACTTTGTGATGGCTTAACAAAACTTGACACAGATAGCACGGCTCCAGTTTAAGTGAAACTTGAGAAGATTGGGAGGCAGGAGGCCAGCCAGTAGAGGCGTGGAATTGTGTCTGGGGCTAGCAAGGGCATGGATGAGATTCAACCACAAAATGGGCTGAAGTACTGATCATCACTCTGGCATTGCAAGCAAATTGCCCTTATTACAAATCTAAATATAGCTTGGATCACTAACACTTATCCCCACATTGGCAAGGAGGCATTTTTCAGCCACCCACACAGACACACAAAGCAGCAAGAAAAGAGTGACAGTGGTGAAGTACCACTATTAAGGAAACCAGGTAAAGAAGGAAAAATTTAGATAACTACAGAGATCGATCAAAATAAAGACGGATTCTTAGAATTACAGTTCTTTCACAGGCAAATAAATACTTTAATTGGCTGGTTAGCAGGACAGGATCCATATTCCCAAGCGAGGAAGGGAAAGCTGAAGAAAATAACCCCAGAGTCCCTGAGCCTAGCTGCACTCCAACAAGTTATGCAAGTGTAGGAAGAGGAGTCAGGTAAACAGAACAAACCTTTAAGTCCGCTCCACTATTCAATTAGATCATGTCTGATCTGTACCTTAGGTCTGCTGACTAGGTTCCCATGCCTGGCCTTAAGAATCAGAAATCAAAGCTTACCCTCTACTGCAGGACTGAGGGAGCCCTATGCTGCCAATTGCCATCTGTTGGCTATAAAGTTAAACCAAAGCCCTGGATGCCTTCACAAGTGACATATAATCACAAATAATCACAAGCACTATTTCAGAGGGCAGAGAAAGTCTCTGTGGGATCCTGGCCAATAATTGACATAACTTAAACAGATAAAGCAAGAGACTGTGGATGCTGGAAATCCAAAATAAAGATCCAGTGCTGGAAGAAACTCAGCAGGCCTAGCAGTATCTGTGGAGACAGAAAAAGAATTAATGTTGAGTCTAACGTGACTTCTTCATCACAGAAACAAGATCTCTGCTCATTATCTCACTGCTGTTGGTGGAAGCTTGTTGTGCTGCTGCATTGCCTGCATAAACAAGAGAGGCTAAACTTCAAGGAAGTGCTAAGCTGACTGAAACGCTTGGGCAACGCGTGTCGTGAAAGGTGCTACGTAAATGCAATTATGCCTTTTTTTAACTTTGACTTCCAAGTTTCAATATTGAACCAATGTTAGGGTTTCTCCTTCGACGGCTCTTTATTCACTGAGAGCTTGAAGGCCAGTTTGTGTGAGAGTAAGGAATTCTCCCTGCTCTCAACCTGGCCAGGTTACCCCGGGCCTACACACCCCGCCTCCTGAACCCAGGTCACTCACTCGATCCGAAAGCAGCTCCCCCTCCTCCTGGCACAGACGGTACAGGAACGACTTCTCCTCGCGGCATAGGGTCTGCCGAGTGGTTAGAAAGTGAGTGCCGCCGACATTGAGCCGAACCCACTTATTATTCGGCTCCTTCCCCTCCGCCATCTTCAGCTGCCATCAGCCTCCACCTCCTCCCTTCTACCCTGGCAATGCGCAGGCGTGAACCGTGCCGGGCACCCCGCTCCAATGCGCAGGCGCGAACCCTGCTCTCCGCTCCAAAGCAACGCGCAGGAGCAAAACCTGGGCGCCGCCGCCGCCACCACCACAGCAATGCGCAGGCGCAATACCGGCTTACCGCGCCACGGCAACGCGCAGGTGCGAGCCCGTCGCGCCACTCCGGCGCTCAGGCGCGAACAGCACTCTGCGCGGCGCCGCAATGCGCAAGCGTGAACCGGACTCGCCACGGTACCGCCCACTCGTGTCGCCTTTCCTGCCAATCAGTAGCACACGAGCTACTAGGCCCCGCCCTTATTTGATACAACAAGGTGCAGGGCTGGATGAACACAGCAGGCCAAGCAGCATCATAGGAGCAGAGAGGCTGACGTTTCGGGCCTAGACCCTTCATCAGAAAAGGGGGAGGGGAAGGGGGTTTTGAAATAAATAGGGAGAGAGTGGGAGGCGGATAGAAGAGGGATAGAGGAGAGGATAGGTGGAGAGGAAACAAACAGGTCGAAGAGG
>NW_025971885.1:0-10142 GCF_021869965.1 Rhincodon typus
CCTAGACCCTTCAAGGTCTAGGCCCGAAACGTCAGCCTTTCTGCTCCTATGATGCTGTTTGGCCTGCTGTGTTCATCCAACTCTGCACCTTGTTGTCTCATATACCAAAGGATGCACTTTTAAAACTTGTTCTTGGGAAGTGAGTGTTGTTGGCAAGGCCAATAATTATTGCCCATTTCTAAATGCCCTCAAGGCATTGGTGGTGAGCTGTCTTCTTGAACTGCTGAAGTCCTTTGATGTAGGTACACCCACAATGTGATGGAGAAGGAAGTTCAAGGGTTTTGACCCATCAGCAATGAGAAATGGTGATAGGTCAGGATGATGTGCAACTTGTTGTTGTATTTTGTTTTGCTACCTGAAATAACTGCACAGGACTACTATCCCATCACCAAGTTACCCTTTATTTATACATGCATGGTATATGTACTCTGACCAGGCAACTCAGAGCCAGTGTCTAGACTGAGGAGACCCTATGAATCTCAGAACAAATTACTGCAGATGCTGGGATCTGTTCTGCTGAAGAGTCATCTAGACTTGGAACATTAACTTGCTCTCTTTCCACAGCTGCTGCCTGACCTGCTGTGATTTCCAGCATTTTTTTTGTTTTCAGACGTTCTGAATCTCCTGTTTATATCTATCAGCCAAGGCTGCCTGATTGGCCCAGGTTAACAATCTCAATCAAGAATCTCATTATCAATGAGATCCAATTGGTCATGGTTCCAATCACTACACTAGTGTATAGGATACCTTTCAGAGATACACCAAAAAATTATCATCATTGTACTATGGCATGTGACCTTATTGTAGATGCTTCTTCCACTTGTTTCAGGGATCTCATGAGCTCTACCCTGGGACTTCTCTGGACTACCCATTTAGCCTGGCCAAGCATTCCTTGGTACAGTGAATTAGAATTAGAATTAGCCTTTATTGTCAGATATTATCAGTGAGTATAGTGAAAAGTTTACATGTCGCCACTCGCAGTGCCGACTTAAGTACAAGGTACCTAGGTACAGCTTCTTTAGTTACAATAGAGAAATAAAATGTCCCAGTACTGCAGAAATAAAAATTCAGAACAACAGATCATGCTAGTACCTAGCTTCCAGTCCTCACCAAGCCCTGACTCCAGACAAAACTGGGCTTCACCTTGAGGGTCATGAGGCTGGGAGATTGCTTCAGACCACCATTTGGGCTGAGGGCACCAGGCCAGGAGGGTGCTGCGCCAGGCCAGGAGGGTGCTATGCCAGGCCAGGAGGCCCCTGCAGGAGACCACTGCGCCAGGCTAACATTAGCATTAGCACCAAGCCCCATTATTAGATACAATGTGTCAATCTTTTAATGAATCAGCCTTCAACTGGGAAAACAACTCCGTATAAGCTGGATTGGATAATACATGGAAACAAAGAATATGTGCCGAAAAGGCTTTCGTCATCATGTGGAAATATAGTTATGAGTGCTGAGAAGGCATAGACAATGGCATAAAAGGAAAATTTCCTTTCGTCTCAATATTGCAAACATTCAAATTATAATTAAAACAAAACATCTTGAGGTAATACTTAATACATCTGGAGATGAAAAATGATTGGATAAAATGATTCCAAATATTCTGCAGTTGAGAACGTACCACGAGTAATATAAAAGCAAAGTACTACAGATGCTGGCAATCTGAAATAAATGCTGCAGAAAGTCAGCAGGACCTGCAAGAAGTTAAGTTAGTGTTTCCAAGGTGACACTTCTTGAGAACAGCAGAACATGAGGTTGATGAATCTTGATGGATAAGTATAAATCTGGTACAAAATGGAGCTGAAACTGCATTAAGGTCTATTTGTCTAACACAGGCTTGTCCAACATGTGGCTCGAGGTCCACAATGTGACCCAGTGAAGGATCCCATGTGACCCACCACTGGAGTTCAGAATACAAGTGTATCTGGAAGGTCATGCAAGGAGCATTCACATGATGTTTCTTGCTGCTCCACCAATCAGAGGATGCCTCTCTCCTATCTTTAATGCTGATAGGCCTTGTGATTGGTGGAAAGTGAGCAACATTATGTGAATGGTTTCACTCAGTCGAAGGCCCAGAGCCACATCAGTGAGTCTGTGAGAATGGGAATGGGAGCATTTCAGGGAGACACTGGCATCAGAAAGAGGGAACTAAGAGTCAGGCCTGGCCAATAGTCAGGAAGAGGTAAATGAGAGTCTGGCCATGGCCTGGGTGAGAGGAGAGGGGAAATGAGATGAGGTCACTGTATTATGAAGAATAGCTGAAAGGGATTTGGGCCACCAGCTGGGAGAGGATGGTGACTGTGGGTGGATATGGGTGCGTGGGTAAGCGTAATCCCTTTGCCCAGTGTTAGTTGCTATGTGTTCCACTGTTTAAGATCTACACTCTGATTCCCTTCCTACAGTCCTTTACTTCTTCATTTAAGTTGTTCCTTAAACCCAACTGATTGTCCAAGTTTAGTGATTGTGTCACCTAACAGACCATCTTTTGTCCCAACGTATTCATTTATAAGTTTCCATGATAAGAACTACCATTTCAGCAGCTCAGGTTGAGCTATAAATATGCATATAAATGTTGGCAGAAGATTTAAATTAATCAGTCTGTGATGCCAACATCATTAAAGTAGAAGCAACAGGAAAGGCAGAAAGCATACACTGGTCTTATTTAAAACTTACACCAGTGTTAAGCACCTTAGAAACATTTTCTATACTAAAAGCTCTTCTTTTTCTATATTAAAATCGCTGTTGACAGTGAGAGCTATTTTTTGAACGAAGCAAGGTGTAAAAGAGGATGCCAATGCTCTCCCAGGGCTTTAAAAATTGATGCTTACACTAAAAATGTTACAACAAGCTGGGGCTGTGTACAACAACTGCTGCAATAAACAGTCTACTGGTGAGTAAATAGGGCAACATGTGGTGATGCAATGAAATTTAAAAAAAAGAATAAAATCACTCTTGTCCTTTATGTCATCAATCAAGAGGAGTTAGAAGACCCAAGCTGTTGTGCTACGGAGTAATATTGTACATGCTGACTTTCGCACATTGACTTCCTGTGGCTTACATGCCAACTCATTAAACTAGCAACAGCTGACCAACTGTTGGAAAGCAGCCACCAACAATGCTGGCACATTGATATATAGAGGCAGAGTGCAAAAGCAAGGACGTTATGTTGAACTTTTTTGAATCACTGGTTTGGCTTCAATTGGAGTAATTTTATCTACTTCTGGACCCCGCATTTTACGAAAGTTGCTGGGACTCCTTTTGGAGAATCTGCGGAGGAGATTGACAGAAAAGGTTTCAAAATATACTCGGGATGAAAGCTCTTAGTTAACAAAGAGACTGGACAAACTGATTGGTCATAAAATGGAGGAGCAAGGTTAAAAGGAGATTATGTAGAGATGTTCAGAAAACAGGAATAGTATTGATAAAGTGAACATGAAAACATGGTTTCCACAGGCAGAAGAGTTGCTAACCAGACAAACGTGATATGTGAAATAGGTGAATGGTGTGAGGAGCATATTTTAAGAATGTATGTTATTTTGCTAATGAAGCTAGGTGGGAATATGAGCTGAGATTGTTGCGTTGTGTCTCACAGTAGATATGTGATATACCTTTAAAGGTCATGATATCATTGCCATATGACCTAAGGCATGTGACCTAATGATGGAAATCTCTCAATCTCTATCTAACTGAGCCTTGTCCTCTTGCAGTTTGACACCCAGAGGGAAACATGTTACAGTCCATCAAATTGCATTGCTCGATCCTAAACTCACAGTGCCTTTAACCACAATGTACATATCCAAACGCAGAAGAAGCACAACATTGGTGTGGGATGTATCTGATCGATGAGATGGGAGGACCTCGAGGTAGGCTTCCATGTAAAACTCTGAAGTCTAAGCAACATTCAGCATTATTACATTTTATAATGATGACTCCTAATTTTTAAAAACAAATGATATTTGGAATTTCAGTAGACTAACCAAACTTTGTACAAATTGCACCCAAAGAGAGCATTCCAGCACAAATCAGAAAGAAAGTCACCAGCATCCCAGTCATTTAGATTATATGGGCACTGAATGTACCCTCTCAGAAGTATATAGGGCTCATTGCAGGGTAGATTATACAATATCGAAGGAGTGTGGAAGAAGCCACTAGTTGAACCTCTCCCTCAATCTCTCTTCTGATCATAGTTGAGGAGCCTGAGTCTTACAGTGTTATTTTAATCTTTTTATGTGCCCAAAATAACACCTCTTCTACCTGCATTAAAGTTTATATTCAAGCTTAATCTGGTGATTGCTTGTTACATGTTCACTGTACATTACTACGATACTTGAAACACTTCTGTCAGTTATGTTAGTGCTTTTCATAGGTAATGTCAGTATCAAACACCTCAGCCCAAGAGAGGGACAGCATGATTCCGATGAAAGAATTAGACTGTTTCCACTGTCTCCACTATTCATACATGCATGCTCCACGTTACACCAGTGAGAGATTACTACTTCTCACAATGGTACTCCATGAGGCTTTGTTTATTTCCACCTCAATTTTCTCCAAACTTTTGGTTCTTTTTTAAAACTTCTATGCAATCTGGCTATAGTCTGACATCCCTTTGAATTAGCCATTATTCAAGCATTTATTAGCACCATCAGGCTGTACAGATATTTCTCCTATAACACAATAGTTGTGTTCTTGTGTGACCATGCACTATCAAAAATCGCGTTATAGAAAATTACCACAGAAAATCGTGTTATCGGGAAATCGCTGTAGAAAATTGCTATACGTGTACAGCAGTAAGTTTGTGTTATCCAAATAGCGTCCTCAATTCATCAATCGCGTTATGGCCAATTCATGTTAATGAAACACGCCTTAGAGCAGTACACCTCCATGTGACATCATAACCAAGGCTGACGCGTGTGTATCTGTGCATTTGCAGCAAAATAGAGCAACCAGAATGGGGAACCTTGCATGAATATTCACTCCTTACCTAAAAGCTACAGGAGCAAATGCTGCAGGCAATACAGCTGTCCAGGATAAGGTCAACCAACACAGCCCAGACTAGGAAATCACAACTTTGACCCTTTCCTCAATACAGTTTCAAGGTAGCTTCAGAGTTGATGAGGGAACAGGCTTGCCCATGACCGTTCTCAATGACAGTGCTAATCTAATATTGACAATTTGTAAATAAGAGTCTTGTGCAACTATACACATCAGACCTCAGTGTTCTTTAACTCATTCCTATAGTTAACATGGAGAAGATCATAAAAAGTCTTGACAGCTAGGCCAGAATTTAATGCCAGTTCCCAGCCGTGAATACATTCTAAATTATGGCACACGCAAGAGTTCATCAGTATATGCTTTGATTTACAATTGACAACCCTGCCCGGAGTTTCTGAACCATTCACTGAAAACTGTCAAGGAGCAGCCAAACCAGAATACTAGATTAAGGAATTTTGACTTCAATTCCCTTCCCACAAATCACTTTTCTGTGATCCTAAATGTTGTTTTACAAAATAAACATTACTTGACACCCTGGTCCCAAAACTGGCCCTGACCACTGACTGAATTCATCGCCAATGGATGTTTACTTTTGTTGTAATTGTGTATGAGCTTTCCAGGAAGATCTAGAAATTAATCTGTTTCTTAGACACAGGGGTGCCAACAGTTAAAACCTTTCAAAATAAATATTCAATTTACTTAGAGTCTGAATACCATATATAAACAAAACACATAAATGGTTCTGCATAACTTTGTTGAAGTTCAGTTTTTCAAAATCAGGTTACTCGCACTGATAGAAATAGTTATTTTCAGTGATAAACTTCACTTCAGCTGTGTCCAAAATAAAACAGTAAATATATCGTAGATTTTTTTTTCATACAGAGCTTGTTTTAAAAATCTACTTCCTCAAATCCTGCTCAATTGCACTGGTTCACAGAAAGTTTTACGTTCAGTGAATAGGTTTGAGCAGGAACCTGAGCAAAATTTCAATTCACAAATGAGTGTCCGTTGCACCTAGATTGCTAATTGCACCCAAATAGGAAACTCTATCTCTAATCTGTACATAAACTGCCTAGTCGGACCACATCTGTCAACTAGCTGTGTGCAAATAAGCCTGCATGAACATTTGAGGATGAAGCTCCTGAAATAGAAATCCAATCTATTCATGTATCTGAAACACAGTGGGGATATTTCTCACCATGAGCAAGGATGGAGAACTGGTGATTGAGGATCCAAGGTAGCTCAACCAATTTGCCACAATTCCAGGGCACTCGACTGTGTGAGTCATCACAGTCAAGCCCCAGTGATCAAGAGTAGGAACCTGCAATGAATATCGATGCCTCAGTGCAGAGGATGCCTGGGGCCAGACACAGCACCAGTTACGTACAGGCTCTGGCCAAAATCAGCAGACTATCCACAGCATTTCCCAATCTTCTGTTTCATCACTTCTTCAGTGCCCAGATTTCTGCCGACAGCCAAAACGAAAATGCCCCTCACTTGTAAATGCAGCTCAGTTCTTTATACCAATAGCAGCCAAAGTACACAACACAATGGCACTTTTGGAAACAAGAGCCACATTGAAATCAAATCTGAAGCTAATTGACCATGCAAACTGTTTAAACAAGAAAAATATTAAAGTGTTCTTGTAATGGTGTTGTATCTTCAGGCTGAAGTACTGCCTGAAGGGGTGACAATCACTATGAATATTTAGTGGCGATAGTTGCTTACTGAGAAGCCCAGCTGTGAGGTGATAGCACAGTGCAGCTGGCTTCAGCAACTTTTGTTTGTGACAAAGGACTATCACTTAGAAACAAGCCTTTAAAGATCAGTTTCTGTAAGTTTCATATTGAAACAGGCAAAGTATAAGACTGCTTCGTATGTGACCTTTACTCTTTGATAAAATAATGGGGTAAAGTTGAACCTTACTTGCTGACCAGGAAACCCACAGGACCAGGTGGAATGTCAGACTTATACCCCACTCAACTCTTCAATCCGCAGAGACACAGAGCTGAATCGTTTTTTTTTTGGCTAAATCAGATTAAGATTGAGTTTTTTGAAGGGATTTCCACCAAGAAACCTAGTAAGTTTTTTCACCTCATTACTAACCTACGCTGAGCCTATGGCATCCCTCTTGTCCAATTCCAGCCCAATCTTACACCACCATTCCTAGAACAACTCACCACTCAGCAGATATCTCAGGAATGACTGACCGACAATGTTCCAAGTCCCTGCACTGATGGTGGAGGCTGCCCTTGACTTGTGCTGGGCCCCTTGGTGCACAGGCTATCCCCCTTTGCTTAACGTAGACCGGCTGACAACCAGGATAAATGTCCTACCTTTGTGATTGAATGAAACAGCTCAGCAAGACAGAATGTGAGCCTGATATCTCTGGCTGTGGGAGCAAAAGACAAAAGGCAAGGCAAGACAATGCAAGGCAGGGATGCTGTTATCAGCTAGGCTCAAAGCCCAGAGGTGCAGCCTGATCCAGTCCATGAACTGGGTGCATATCCCTGAGCACACACTGTCCTTGCTGCAGCATGACAATGAGAGTTGCCAGTGCAAATGGTGTAAGGCAAGGAAGTGCAGGATCATCTCATAATCAATTGGAGAAATGCCATGAAGATTCTTAGAATCTCACAGATGTCACATGCCAATGTCTGTGGATGTTGGAGGTGGGGGGTGAAGAGTGTGTGTGTGTGTGTGTGTGTGTGTGTGTCTTTGCCCAAGGAGCGTGCTCTGAGATGTTGGTGCCGGTATCCAACATGGAGGTCCTTCAGAGCAAGCGACAAGCTCAATCCACCAGATGTCCACTCTAACTCCCACATTTTCTCGACGTCCAGCTTGTTTGGTAAGATAGAAAGCTGAATATTAATGATGTGAGTTGGACCACCAACAAGACATTCAACAAACAATAATGCCCCTTCACTCAGAGATAGTAAGAACTGCTGATGCCGGAGTCAGAGATAACACTGTGTGGAGCTGGAGGAACACAGCAGGCCAGGCAGCATCAGAGGAGCAGGAAAGTTGATGTTTTGAGTTGGGCCCCTTAACTGGCAACTCCTTGCTGCCTAGTAAGAAACACCCTGGATTACAGGTCAAAAGTATCAAAGATGGAGCAAGATAGTCCTGATGTCAAGATGGCCCTCACTGGAGTTCATGTCTGATTCTCCCACAGTCTTGCCATTGTCACTCAGGTCCTTATACAATTTTTTCCACAGTTTAAAGTTGTTTCTTAAGGTTATGTACCAACTAATTTCTTAACTCTCCACACTGTGTAACACATGTCTACAATATTAACATACTTTGAGAAATAATTTACCAAGAACACATAAAAGATTATGGAAAGAATTAATTCTCACAGTTTGCAGACACTCCTTTCCAATTTAACAGCATCTCTGAAAGCACCACCAGCATTCACTTTTGAATGGCATCTCCGACATAAAGAAACTGAAGTAGGCGCTTCTCAAACATATAGATAAAGAAACTGATATAAACCCAGGAAGCATGACCAAAATTCTGGACACAGAGACAGAGTTAAACTGTGAAGAGAGAAATGGAGGAAGCTGGAATCACAACTAAAAGATGTGGGTCCTTTAATTGTGTCACTTGGTGCCTGCTTGTCTGCAGGCACAATGTGGTGTATGGCGTCTGGTCTTTGTGCCTGCCATATTGGTCAGGTTATTTTGAGCACATCTGGAGCAACATGGAGCAATATTGTCTGTGAAAATCATGAAAACCAATGCTGGCCTCATGCCCCCATGCTGAAACTAGTTGGTGCCTGTACAATACCTATAGCATGTGCATGAGTTCTCTCAGGGGCAGAACAATGACCTTATAAAATGGAAACAGAAATTACTGGAAAAGCTCAGCAGGTCTGGCAGCATCTGTGGAGAGAAATCAGCGTTAACATTTCGGGTTGAGTGACTCTTCCTCAGAAGGTTCGAATTCCCTTTTGGATGTCCCGATTGAACCTACTTCCACCACACTCTCAGCCATGCATTCCAGACAATAATCACGTATCACTTTTCTTCCTTTTACAAATTACCTCAAATCTGTGCCTTCCTGTCAACGATTCTTTCAAGATTTGGAACATTTCCTCGTCATTCACACTGTCCAGGCCTCTCAAGATTTTGAATACTTCTGTCAGATCTCTTCTCAGTCTTCTCTTCTCTGAGGAGAACAGTCCCAGCTTCTCCAATCTAACTTCCAACCTGAAATAACTAATTCTCGGTCAACACAGTGAATTCTGATGAAAGGGTCCAACCCAAAACATTGACTTTCCTGCCCCTCTGATGCTGCCCGACCTGTTGCGTTCCTCCAGCTCCACACTGTGTTGACTCTGACTCCAGCATCTGCAGTTCTTGCTATCTCTGAGTGACTCATTCATGGAACCATTCTTGTAAACCTCTTCTTATTCCTCCCAAACCTTTTACATTCTTCCTAAAGTGCAGCACCCAGAGCTAGATGCAATACTCCAGCTGAGGCTCAGCTAGTGCCTTAGATAAGTGCAATACAACCTCGTAACTCATGTACTCCATGTCCCAACTAATAAAACCCAGGATACGGTGTGCATTACTGACTGTTCTCCCAAACTGTCCTGCCATTTTTAATGATTTACACATATATACACCCAAGTTTGTTTGCTTTAATACATCCTTTAGAGTTGTATTGTTCAGTTTATATTCTCTGTCTTTGATTTTCCTACCAAAATGTATCACTTCATTTCTCTCTATTAATAGTGCGTTTCTACGAGTTGGTCAGGTATAAGAGAATAAGGGGACAAGAAATTAAGATCATTGCAAATTGATTCATGAGGAAGTTAGAACAAAAAACTCTTACAAAGAATCACTAGAATTAAAAATTTTCAGGAACAAAATTCAGTTGAAGAGGAGTCAATGTTCTAAGGATTCAATATTATTGGCTCCTTTTAAGGCCATAAAATGGATTCTATAGATTTAGTCTGGGTAACTTGGTGTGGGTCCATTGCTAAATTTACCTTTTGGAGAGAAAAAAAAAGGAAGCCCTGCTGGAGACCACCTGAAATTCAAATATGTTTCAGAGATATTAGGAACAGCAGATGCTGGAGAATCTGAGATAACAAGGTGTAGAGCTGGATGAACACAGCAGGCCAAGCAGCATCAGAGGAGCAG